>NC_081569.1:110305245-110565245 GCF_022355385.1 Mustela nigripes
ATACTCTATAGACTGCACGGATAAACGTTAAAACACCCTTAGAAGTGTCTGGGTGGACAAAATCATGAAGATTGCTTCATCTTTGCCCTCGGGGGCTGAGTAGAGCTTCCCTCCTTGACATAAACATCCTTGGGAGGATGGAAAAATGAGGCTGAAAAAAAGGAGATGGAAAAAAGAGACTGTTTGGATCATGCTCTGCACACTGTGCTTGGTGGGGTGGTCCCTGCTAATAGTGCCTCGCTCGGAATTCTTCTCAAAATGGCTTTCAACAATTCTGAGGACTTCAGGGGTCAGGATGGAGAGGGGGAGATTATGTCAAGGGCCAATCTGTGTTTAGCCTATACTTTACTTATAGTCCTTGAACTAATTTGATTCCTTTGTCAGGAAACCAAAGGCGTTGGTTCATAGCTTATATAAGAAGGAGCCTGTGGGGGCTCTTTTGTTCGTTCGCACCGGGGTTAGCTTCCTCGTAGATGTTGGAAGTTTGTTGATGTGGCTTGTTCCATTGATCACTTCAGCTACTGTCAGTAATACACAATAGAGTTTATATTATGTAAGAGAAATTTTAATATACTGGAACTATTTTGCATATATTATTTGTCCCATCATAGAATCAAAGCCCAAGTTACCAAGAGCAAACAAACAAAAATCACAGATCTTTCGTGGAGATGTGTGAGGTTGCATGGGATGATAACTTTTATTTTAAATAATTAATCAACCTCCATTGTGAGCGCTTTCCAAAAGGCAAATATGTATTCCAAGGGGCAATGTGGAAGTCAGTGCTTAGTGTGACAGATCCCGCAGCTTGATTCAGCTTCCTGGTTTCTGTAGCAAGAATATTTGCCTATAAATATTACATCAGAGGAATATGGATGCCCCAGGGCATGTGGTTCCCTGGAAGCATGTGCTTTGTCTCCTCCCCAGGAGGACAAAATTAGAAACCTTGGAAGGACAATGTTTCTTGGAAGCTTTGTGCCATTCAGGTACCCACTGCCAAACTTTTAACAAATCATTGGTTAATTAATGGTGTTAGTAAAGCCGATGGCTTAAAACATTAGACATTCATAGGAAAGGGAAGAGGGAGAGAGAACTGGCTGCAGGGATCCAACACCGAGGTGTCTGAGGGAGTCAGAGCTCAGAGCTGAAGTAGCTCCAAGCAGGCCCCTCCCCCCCCAGGGGTGCTGGTTCCGCTGGGGTTCCACTTCCTCTGCAAGCCTCCTTTTCCCAGAGAAAATGAGAGAGTTTGTGCTAGGTGATGAGGATATGGGAATAAAATGAGATTATGTGTATACCAATTTTTTTGTTGTTTTCTTTTAATTGAGGTACAGTTTACATAAAATAAAATTTACACTTTTTAGTGTATATTTCTTTTTTTAAAAAAGATTTTATTTATTTATTTGAGAGAAAGAGAGAGTGAGTGGGGGGAGGAGCAGAGGGAGAGGAACTAGCAGATTCTGCACTGGGCGCAGAGCCCACCGTTGGGCTCGATCCCAAGTCCCCAAGATCACCGCCCCAACCGAAACCAAGAATTGGCTGCTCAACTCACTGAGGGGCCCCATTTTAGTGTATATTTCTGTCAGTATTGACAAACACATACAGTCACGTAACCGAAAACCCCAATCAATACATAGAACAGTTCCCTCACCCCCGAAAATTCTCCTGTGCCCCTTTCTAGTCAAGCCCTCCTGCCATCCTCAGCCCTGGAAAACCACTACGGACCTATTTTCTATATCTATAATTTTGCCTGTTCTAGAATGTCACAGAAGTGGCATCATACAGTATGTAGCCTGTTGGGTCTAGCTTCTTTTGCTTTGCATTTAGGATTCATGCATGCATATGTCATTGGTCCCTTCTTTTGATCGCTAGGTAGTATTCCACTGATGGATGTACTAGTCGGTTTATGCATTTACTAGCTGAAGGACATTTGGGTTGTTTCCTGTTTTGACCAGTTTCGATTATGCATAGAGCTGCTCTAAGCATTTGCAGACATGTTTTTGTGTGAACATAAGGTTTCATTTCTCTTGGATATGTACCCACAAGTGATTGCTTGTGGATTGCTGAGTCTCACGGCAAGTGTACGTTTAACCTTATTAAAAACTGCCAAACTGGGGGCACCTGGGTGGCTCAGTGGGTTAAAGCCTCTGCCTTCGGCTCATGTCATGATCCCAGGGTCCTGGCTCGAGACCCACATCAGGCTCTTTGCTCCACGGAGCCTGCTTCCCCCCCTCTCTCTGCCTGCCTCTCTGCCTACTTGTGATCTCTGTCAAATAAATAAATAAATAAATAAATAAATCTTTAAAAAAAACCTGCCAAACTGTTTTCCAAAGTGGCTGTATCCTTTCGCATCCCCACCAGCGGTATATCAGCGTTGTGACAATATTTTGAAAAATAAAAAATTCTACGCAACACTTACAAAAGTAGGTAGGAAGCAATTTTCCCAGGATTGAGAGGGACAACTTAGAGACAACTGAATTGATTGCCAGCCTAGCCAGCAGAAAGCATGGAAATCAGCTGAGAATGTTGACTGAGTCTTTGGAGCAACACTGCAAAGAATATTGTTTATTTAGGATCACAGTAAATAGTAGCACACATTTATCGAGAACGTACCATGTCCTGGGTCTTGGGTTTCATGCTCTACATGGTTCTTCATGATGGCCTTATTATTAAACTGCCTTACAGGTGAGGGCACGAGGCCTGAAAGGGTAAATAACATAACAAACAAAGGCAACTCAACCTATGGGAAAACTAACAGGAATAAAGTCCAGGTGTGTTGCCTTCCAGACACTGTATCCTTAAAACTCTCCCCTGTGCTGGTCTTTTAGCTCCTTATAATTACTAGTTATTAGCTTTCATCAGATTCTACCTTCAGCTTTGCCTTGCACCAAAAACCGGGCCCAGGAACTTGAAGCAGAACTCAAACTTTGTGCCCAGCAGCTCTGGGTCTTTCTGTTGCTGTTCTTCCCATCCAAACTGGGCTCTGTCCTCCGCGCTCAGCCTTCTCAGCTTCCTCCTAATTGTGCTGAAAGCCACATGTCATTTCTTTGGAGAGTATTCTGGGAAGAAAGCCTCTTGCCATTGAATGTAGGAAAGTCCAGTGGAATGACCTTTCCCTTCCAGTTTGAGTAGGTTGGGCTGAGAGTCCTGCTGCCAAGAACTGGAGCCGATTCTTCCTCTCCAGCTCTTGCTTGGATGTCTTTCCATTCCTGCCACCACACAAGCCCCAGAAGGAAGAGTTGAGGGAGATCATCTTGTGTTCCAAATGTTGGTTGCCTCCAGGTGCCTTGGAATCCTAACATCCAGAGATCTGTGATTTGGAGCTGAAAGGGACCCTGGACATCACATATTCTGATCCCCTTGGACCCACAGAATTAATTCACTATGCAATTCTGATTCTATCACTTACCAGCTATGTGACCTATGGCAAGGTGACTAACCTCTCTGTGCCTAAGTTTCTCTGCCCATAAAATAGGGAAGTGATACTCACAGGGTGATTTACAGACTGAATAAATAATAAATAGAGCCTGGGGCCAGGCAAATCGTAGTGCTTAATAAATAAATCATGGTTATTATTGATACAACACAGAGACAGTAAGTGACACTTCTAATATCAACGTTTCTCGAAGCAGAGTTAGCGTTAGGCTGTGTGGTACCTCAAACAGCACGTTTGGCTCGGACACGGGAGAAATTTGAGGCAAAGAATGGATTGTCAAATTAGTTTTATGTTCTTGAACAGCCCCTGAACTTCCCGTCTCACTTATCTTTTTTTTTTTTTTTTTAAGATTTTATTTATTTATTTGACAGACAGAGATCACAAGGAAGCAAAGAGGCAGGCAGAGAGAGAAGGTGGGAAGCAGGCTCCTGGCTGAGCAAAGAGCCCGATGTGGGGCTCGATCCCAGGACCCCAAGATCATGATCTGAGCCGAAGGCAGAGTCCCAACCTACTGAATCACTCAGGCACCCCTTCGTCTCACTTATCTTCAGTGAATACCTCTGAGAACTGACTGCTCCTCCTGGCCATCATTCAGATCTCTTAAAGTAAAAAACTAAAAAGAACTATTTGATCAGTCTTTGCCTCCAGATTCTCACATCCCCCTTTATTATACTCAGTCATGGTTTTAGAAGAAAGGATCCTTGGAGCTAGAAAAACTTTCTGTGTGTATTCTCAGAAAGATAAAGCTCTTAATATGTAATAGAAACAATGATAGCCTGGTACTAAGCATTTTCGCTGTTCAGGTGTGGTGCCAAGCCCCGCAACGCATCACAGAAACCTCCCAGAAGCCAGAGGTGAGCAAGGTCAAGTAACTTGCCCAACGTCACTTAGGTGGTGGCAGAACCAGGATCTGAAACCAAGTCTCTCGGTCACCACAGCACTGCTGTCTTGATTAGCAACATAAGGGAGAGTTTTAGAACGGAAAGGAAGCTGGAAATGACCTAGTCAGATGTCTCTGAGCCCCTTCTTCTGATCAACAATCATATAGTTGCTCCTATATCTCTATTAAGTTACTCCCTGCCCACTCCAGTTGGTAGAGTAAGGAGTCGGAGAAGCCTGGCTTGTGAATCCCTTATATGCCCTGAGACCCCTGTGCGGTCAGCATAGTCTGAAGTTGTCACACACTTGACCGAGGTGGGCATTCAAGGGGTGTCAGGGTAACAAAGAGGCAGCAGTCACAGATGCTGCTTCCCTGAGGCTACAAAGTAGACCTTGAGGTGTTTAGAGCACTCAGAGACTCTTTCCAAGGGTAGGTTGGGAAAATGCTCCTGAAGCTGTCGTACCATGTTCCAAAATCCAACAGACTCTTCCAACTGTCAGTGCTGAACCCCATGCTCCTGGCATTCTCTTCTGGGCTTGGTAGGGATGGCAGCTCTGGGCACAGCCTGCCTGCTGGCTGAAGACAGCACGACCATCTCACACTCTTCCTTCCCGCCACTGCCAGGACCTGTGTGACTTTGAACGAGTCTCTCGAGGCTCAGTTGGACAGTTCAGGCTGTAAGCATATTGATTAAAATAAACATAAATAGGAATGATAATGTGTGAACAATTGTTCTGTGTTTATAGAAAGACACTCTTCTAGGCCACACTTCCCCCTCCTCTGTAGCGTGATTACAGGCCAAAGGCTGTGGCAATTCAAGGAGAATGAGAGGAAATTTGCTTTGAAATAGGAGGAGAAACTGACCTGGCTGGTTTGGTAACAGGTCCAAAGAACACACTGTCCTCTGGTAACTGACAGCTGCCGGAGTAAGTGTGTTCTTCTTGACGATCAGGTCGACCCTCTTTGGCCAGTTGGCTCCGGGCAAGTGGAGAAGGTCAACAACATTTATGGAAAGCCCACTCCATCCTTGACTTGTGCTGAGGTAGGAGATGATAGAGATTTTTATGTATTGATAAACAACAGGAAGATGTCCGCAGTAGAGAGTGACAGCTGTGAAGTAGGCTACAAAAACAATGTGTAATATAATATCACATATAAGTACTTTCACAAACAAATGAGTATGGGTAAATTATCTGAAAGCATATATACAAGTAGGATTGAAGAGGGCAGAGAGGTGATTTTCACTTTTGACTAAGTATACTTTGGTTATTATTTGAATTTTTCCTAAAGAGAATGCATTGTCCCCTCACCCCAAGTATTCTTTGGTAACTATTACAATATCATTTTTTAAAGTCAGGTTTTACTGAAGTCGAAGTTGCATATATTGTATAGTAATTATACATCTATGTTAGTAAAAGCACTCTTTTAAAAGTGTACACTTAGATGACTTTTGATAAATTGATAGTCATGTAACCATCACCACAATAAAGATATAGAACATGTCCATCACCTGGAAAGTTTTTCTTCTGCTTCTTTGCAGTCAATCTCCTGCCTTTACTCCCTACCCCAAATGACCGTGATCTTACTTTTAAAAAAAGGTCCATAAATGGAATCTTATGGTGTGCATGTAGCTTTTTATTCAGGCTTCTTTCAGTAGCACAGTGCTTTTGAGTTTCGACCATGTTGTTGCTTCTAGTAGGTTTTCCTTTTTCATTGGTGACTACTATTCCACTGTACCATAGTTTATCTGTTCACCAATGTGACTTGTTTTCTGCTCTTGGCAATTATAAATAAAGCTGTTCTAATCATTTTCGTACAAGTTACAGTACAGCTATGAGTTTTTTGGGGGTTTTTTTGGGGGGTAAACACCTAGGAGTGAGATTATTGGGTCATAAATGAAGTGTATGATTAACTTTATAAGAAACTGGCAAACTATTTTTCGAAGCAGCCATACCATTTTGCATTCCCACCACGAATATCCCAAAAGCCTGGCACCTTCATCAGTTTTATCTGTTCACAGTTGTTTGGATTTGAGTCATTCTAGTGGGTATGTAGTATTACTTCATCATTGTCTTAATTTGCATTTTTCTAGTGACGAATAATATTGAACATCTTTTCATGTGCTTGTTGGCCATGTGTATATTATTTTCAGTGAAGTGTCTTCAAATCTTTTGTTTATTAAAAAATTGAGTTATTTTTCTGATATTGAACTGTAAGTGTTCTTAATGTATTCTGGATATAAGTTCTTTATTAGTGGGTTGTTTTGGCAAATATTTTCTCCCAGTCCCTGACTTGTTTTTCCATTTTTCTGAATGGTGTCTTTTGAAGAGCAAAAGTTTTTCATTTTGTGAAATGTGATTTATTCTTTTTTTTCCCTATGTAGTTTTCCCTTCTTTTGTCCTATTTAAGAATTATTTGCCTAATCCAATATGACAAAGACTTTTTCTCTATATTTTCTCTTAGAACTTTATAGTTTTTCCTCTTACCTTTAGGTGTATGATTCATTTTGAATTAATTTTTAACAGCTTTTTAAATAGGTTTAATTCATATACCATACATTTAATCCATTTAAAGTGTACAATTCAATGGTTTTTAGCATATTTAGAGTTGCAGTCATCACTGATCTGATTTTAAACATTTTCATCTAACCAAAAAGAAACCTCATTACCAATTAGTAGTGATTTCATATTTCTGTTCCTACCCCCTCAGGTCTTGGCACACTCTGATCTACTTTTGGCCTCTATAGATTTACCTACTGAGTTAATTTTTATATATGGTAAGGGTAAGCGTCAAAGTTCATTTTTGTACATATCTGTCCAATTGTTACAGCATCATCATTTGTGGAAAAGATTATCTTTTCTCTAATGAACTACTACTCTGTCATCCTTGTCCATGATCAATTGACTTAGATGTGTGAGTCACGCTGAACTCTCTATTCTGTTTCATTGATTTACATGTCCATCCATATGCCCAAACCATACTGTTTTGATTAATAAAGCCTTATAAGAGAGTTAAAATGCGATCATGTGAGGCTTCCAACTTTGTTCTTCCTTTTCAAAATAGTTTGACTACATTCTTTGCATTTCCATATAAGTCTTGGGATCAGTTTGTTAATTTCTAAAAAAAAAAAAAAAGCCAGTTAAGATTTTGATTGGGATTGCTTTGAATCTTTCAGTTAACTTAGGAAGAATTGATATTTTAATGATATTGAGTCTTCTTTATTCATGAACATGAATAATGTAATGTAAATGTTATTTTTAAAATTTCAATTTCCAATTGTTTCCTGTATCTTGAAATATGATTTTTGTATACAGACCTTATATTCTGACTTTATTAAATTCACTCATTCTGTTCATTGTTTTGTAGATTCTTTAAGATTTTCTTCCCTTTTTTTTTTTGTTTTAGGTCTTTTTTTAGAGAGGGAGGGGGAGGGCCTGAGGGAAAGGAAGAGAGAGACTCTTTTTTTTTTTTTTTAAAGATTTTATTTATTTATTTGACAGAGAGAAATCACAAGTAGATGGAGAGGCAGGCAGAGAGAGAGAGAGGGAAGCAGGCTCCCTGCTGAGCAGAGAGCCCGATGCGGGACTCAATCCCAGGACCCTGAGATAATGACCTGAGCCGAAGGCAGAGGCTTTAACCCACTGAGCCACCCAGGCATCCCAGGAAGAGAGAGACTCTTAAACAGGGTCCACATCCAGCTTGGAGCCTAATGTGGGGTGAATCTCACAGCCCTGTGATCATGACCTGAGTTGAAATCAAGAATCAGATACTTAACTGATGAGCCACCCAAACACCCTAATTCTTTGGGATTTTCTATGTAGATGATAATTTTTTTTTTCTAAAGTGTATGCCATTTATTTCTTTATTTTGAATATTGCACTGTCAAAGAGCACTGATTCAATTCCCAATTTTAGAAGAAATACATTCAGTTTTTCACCATTAAGTATGATGTCCTCTATCAGTTTCAGAAAGCTTTTATTCCTAGTTACCTGAGGATTTTTATTATGAAAAGATGTTGGATTTTGGCCGGTGCTTTAAAAAAAAAAAAATCTCTTGAGATAATGATATGGTTTTTCTTTTTTCAGTTTGTTGATATGGTGAATTACACTGTTGATTTTTTTGAAAGTTGAACCAACTTTGCATTCCAGGGATAAACTCTGCTTGACTATATATATGGCTCTCTATTTATACATATATATATATTTAAATATATTATTATATATATTTGATTTCAAAATATTATATATATTTTGATATGTATTTGATATACATATATTTTGGGACTTGATTTGCTAATATTTTGTTAAGAATTGTCTTGTTTAGATTAATAAGGATATTGGCTCACAATTTTCTTGTAATTTCTTTTTCTGATTTTGATATCAGAAGAAGGAAGGAAGAAGTGTTTTTTCTTCTTCTGTTTCCTGAGAGAGTTTGTGTAAACTTGGGACATTTTCCTTATTTTCTTCCTCACTTTTTAGTTTGAATATTTCTACATTATTTGAATTTTTTCCTAAAGAGAATGTAATGCTTAAAAAATTTGTCTATTTTGAAATAATTTTATACTTACAGAAAAATTGCAAAAATAGTACTGAGAGTTCCTATTTAGCTTTCACCCAGATTTCCCTAATGTTAACATTTTACATGATTGTAGTATAATTATCAAAACCAGGAAATGAAATTAATATGTTATTATTAATGAATTTATGTATATTATTCAAATTTTACCACTTTCCCAGTAATGGCCTTATTCTTTTCCAGGATCCCACAGTGCATTTTGTTGTCATGTCTCCTTAGTATCCTTTATTTAAAAAAAAATTTCCTCAATCTTTCTTTATTTTTAATAACATTTGAATTAATTTTTAAATTAAAAAATCATCAAGGAAACTTTTTTCCTCGCTCTCTCTTTTCAGCACTTCTGAATAATTTAGTGTAAAGCCATTAGCTTGTGCCAAGCAAAGTATGCATTAGTGGGGAGTGAGAGTTTCAGGAACCTGTCAGATATAGGGAGCCCAAATGGGGTGAGGCAGCATCAGTCAATTGGTGTGGTGATGGCCCAACAGGATTGTCAGGGTCTGAGTTGAGAGAGAAGGGCCTTTATGCCAGTGTAGGGGGTGAGGGTGGGCCCAGAGTAGGTGAGGTGATGAGGGCAACTGTGCAGGGGTGTGATGATAATAACAGAAGATTGGTTACACATTGGGCCTTGATAAAATAAAGAAACATATTGAAAATAATAAAAGACAGGTGTCTCCTGATCAGAGAAAGAAGTTGTGATATGGAGAGGAAGGTAACTAGAATGAACGAATCTTGTGATGTTGGAATAGCAAGGAGGGTAACTGTGTAAACTTACAGTTTTCACATATTTCAATAGATATAGAAAAATAGATCTCTATAGCTTCTGTCCTCTGAGAGGTTCTGGGAGAAATAACAACCCAGCAATGAGTACGCCTAGTACCCAGATGCTGGCTTCTAAATAACATTCTCCAGTAAAGGAAATCTAGGTTCTTCAGAGAAATTTAAGGCCTAGGGTAGGGAAAGTACAAGATGAGTCTGGAATATATTTTTGTGTCAGATATAAAGGAGTGCTGGAAGAATAATGAAGACATATCAAAGGAACATAGAAGCCAATTTGATGGGGCTCCTACTTGCTAAATCTGGGATAATTTGAACATGAAGGTAAGTAATAATAATTATAGACAATAACCTATTCAATAAAATGGGACTCAATGAGTCTAGGCTGACATAAATAAATGAATAATAAATGGAGGGAGGAGAAAGCTCTTCTTTACCATGGAATGTCCACTAACAAATGTAAAATAATGGTGGAATTAGAAAATCACTTTGGCAACCAAAATAACAAAAACAATTCAGTCAAAAATCATCAAGTGATGCATGGTAGGTGAAAGTTGAGTGGAGAATGGAAATTTACATCACTTCAAAATACCTCCCAACAAATATTTGATGATTAAGAAGGAAAGCAGGGTACCTTTACAGTGGAGAGGTCTGCCACATATCATCTAATCAAGTGATCAAAATCAACATCACAAGTAATGGGACAAATGGGCATTAAGTACCTCTTGATAGAATGCAAGCAGGAGCACACAGCATCTCTTTTGTGATACCCCTGGCAAAAATGCATAATCTAAATCTAATCATGAGGACACATCGGGCACATCCAATATAAGTAAGTTTCTAGAAAACAACTAGCCTATAATATTTAAAAGCCTCCAGTTTGTGGAAGACCAGGAACACTGGGGAACAATTTCAGATTGAAGCAAGTTGAAGAGACATGGTAACTAAATGTTAGGCATGATCCCGGATTGAGTCCTTTTGCTATAAAGGATGATATTGAGACGATTAGTGAAGCTTGAATGGAATTTGAGAATTAGATCATGGTAATATATTGATGTTGGTTTCTGATTTTAATGGTTATAATATTGTAAAGAGAAAATAATCAGCAAAAAAGAAGCAATTTATCTACCCAAGACCTGCTACTTCTCTGGTATTCTTTATCTTAATTGGCATTACCACCATCCATCCAGAAAGTTAAGCTTGAAACAAGAGAGTCATCCTTGGCAGCTTTCTTACAACCTAAAAGTCCATTTGGAGCAATTGAAATATCTATTGATAGCCCAATAATATTATGAAACATCTGTGCCTTGGAATATTATATGGCTATTCTGAAGATTGAAATAGCTCTATGTAGCAGCATAAAATAAGAGAAGAAAGTCGCAAAATAGAATATGAAGCAAGACCCCTTTTCTGTCGATTTCTGTACATGCAAAGAAGCTCTTCCCCTTCAAAGAACTTCAAATCTAATAGGACAGTGTAAAAAGTATTATGTGGCACAGAATATTTGTAAAAAGCAACATAGAGAAAACACAAATTTAGAGGCAAACTGCAGCTTTAAAAAAATATTTGAGAAAATAGGAAGGAAAAAAAGATGTATGGGAAGCTCAGGCAGTTGAGTCTTTGTTTCACTCAAGTTATGATCTTGTGGTCGTGGGACCGAGCCCTGCATTGGGTTCTGCACTCAGCATGGAGTCTGCTTCAGATTCTTTCTTCCTCTCCCCCTCGACCTCCCTCAAATAAATAGATAATTTAAAGATCTTAAAAAAGAAAAGAAAAGAAAAGATGTATGGGAGGATTAAAAGAAACTGAACAATTGGGGCACAACTGGAAAGGTCTTGGTTATGAGATGGATTTTGAGGATTTTGAATAGCAGAGGGTCATAGGAGGCAGAGATAAGGCTGTTTTCTGAGACTTGAAGAGTAGGCTGCTGGTTCAAAGATTTGAACTGGGGTGGGTGGCTAGAGGGAGATGTTTAGGTGACATGGTAAGTAGATTCCTTCCCAAGTTTTGTCTTCCTGAGTTTTGTCCTTTAACTTCTCTCAATTTTTCCCCCTCCTTCCGCACTGTTCAGGGCTCTAAGGGTTAAACACATTCCTAGTCACTCCAAGGAAAGCATCAACAAAACTCCTTTAACAGAGCTGGAAGAGTTAACATGAATGAAAAATTTTATAAAAAAAACAAGGGACTGTATAAAGAAAATACTGTCTGATAATACAACACAAAAATAAGCCACCTATGTTTGATTCCTTATTCTAAAAAATTCTGTGAAAATATCTAAGATCAGTACATAGTCTTAAGTTTCTCTTCTCTTGAGATAGTTACATACTAACTCTTAAAGGCTCAAGCTTCAGTCTGCAGGCATCTGGTTTGGCTTTCTATCTTCCCAATTCCTTTGCCTGCACTTAGCCATGTGATCTTTGGGTGCCATCTTGTTTCCTAGTCTAGGGAAGCTGGTCCAACAAAGACATCTGGTTCCATGTAAGGACAAAATCCAGCTCCATTAAAACTCAACCCTCTGGAACCTCTAGAAGCTTCTCATTCTCTTCTAGCACAAGTTGGCATAAGGGCACACTTAGTTCACAACTGACCTGTAAGGGAATACTGATGGGCATCTTTAAGCCCTTCCTACTTAGGTCTTTGGCTCCACTCTAGAAATTTTTTGTGATGATTCATTCACATGAGTCCTGATCCATAAGGAAGGGTCTTGTAAAAATCTGCCTATTACAGTTTCACAACATAGTAATAACCACATAGTAAACATACAACTCATACAGTATGAATTAGTATATTTATAGTATGAGGACAATAATTCTCATTTACCCAGTGAGGTGGTGAAATATTACCTGGAGGGCTCATGTTGGGTAGGCTGGAAGTAACTCTGCAAACAAGTGAAAGCTCGAAGTACTCTTTCCAGCAATTTTCTCAATTGGGTGGTTTAAAGATTAAAGAACAATTGTGTGAATTTCACCTCAAAAGTTATTTTTAAAAAACCAGTTGTGTCCATGTCCAAATCAATATAGGGATATCTGTAAAACCTATCTCTAAGTATAAGTAATTTAAATTCCTTCTGTTAAAATAATTACTGTTTATAGTAATTTCAGGGTCATTCAATTTTAACTGGGCTTATTTGAGGGTAATTTTTATGTAGCTTTTTCTAAGATGAGGGTCTATATCAAGTGCTGTTTTAGCTCTGAGACTTTGTTCAGCTCTGTGATGCTGACATTACAAGTCTTTGAGCTTCCTTTATGGGACACCCTTAGGAAATCCTCTATGGGGCCCGAGACCTCTTGACACTACCAAGAAATGGCTTTAGCTTTCCTGTAAGAGGCATATAAAATGAATAGACTTATAATTATATATTAATTTTACACTGTTTTATAGAACTAACTGTTCTTAGTGTTGTATGAATGGTAGCTCATGCAAGCTTCCAACAGCCCTCTGAGGCAAGACTGACATTGGTTCCACAGAGCTAGGGCACAGGGAGGTTGCGATTTACCTAAAATATCATAGCCAGTCAATGGCAGAGCTGGGATGGAATCCAGTCAGTCTGGTCAGTCTTCAGAGTGTGTTGTTATGGTGTTCTCTATTGTACTTGAGCACTGAACTCCAAGAGCTCAACACCTGTCCTGGGAGATAGGCTGATGGTTGCCACAACAACAACAAAACCAAACAGCATCTCACAAATTTCCTGTTAAAGTAGCTCTTTGTTTAGATATCACACATGTTTCGCATTTATACTATACACATACATATATATGTGTATATATATAGAATATTTTATTTATTTGACAGAGAGAGAGTGTGCACACAAGCAGGGGGAGCAGCAGGCAGAGGGAGAGGGAGAAGCAGACTCCCTGCTGGACAGTGAGCCCGATGCGGAGCTCCATCCGGGGACCCCAGGATCATGACTGAAGCTGAAGGCAGTCGCTTCACTGACTGAGCCACCCAGTTGCCCCACATACGTGCTTTATATTTTAGAACAGAGACTGGTATCTTCTCAGGTCCCTGTGTGGGATGAGATGTGACAGATGTTGCTGTCAGAGGACAATTTCTGTTCTGAGGAAAGTAATAAGTGGAGGCAGAACACCTCCCTTCATTACAGGTATGGGCTGCCCCTTCTGTCCTCAATCCCAGTAAGCTGCCTCGCTTTGGGGCCAGGGACCACACAGATAATGGAAGAAGCCCACCTTCAGGCAGGGAACAGTGTGGATGTTGCATTGAGTACATTTTGGTCAGTCTTTGCCACAAACCTCTATGATGCCTATTTTATTGCTATAAATAGAAATGGAAGTGCCATCTAGAACAGAGTGGGGAGAGCATCTAATTTTGCCAGTCCTTAAAAAGCCACACTGAACATACCAGCTCCACATATTTTGAAAGAAATTCTTAGAAAAATGTTAGGTGGTGGCATACTCGTGTTGCAGGGTCTGCTTGGAATATACTTAAGATACTATGTTGACCATACAGAGGCATGCTTTCTGTCCTTACATCATATTCTTGCTATGGGAATAACATGTACATATTAAATATGATTATTTATAATGCTTAACTAACTGAGCCACCCAGGTGTCCCTGGAAGAGAGTTTTTAGAGCAGGTCAGTTAAGTTTTATTTAAGAGGTCAAAGTAGAATTTTAAAAGGTGTTTGGTGAAGATGAAAATAGAAGAAAAGAATGAGCTCTGAAAAGTCTGATTACTGGGGCACGTGGGTGGCTCAGTGGGTTAAAGCCTCAGCCTTTAGCTCAGGTCGTGATCCCAGGGTTCTGGGATGGAGCCCCACATCGGGTTATCTGCTCAGCGGGGAACCTGCTTCCTCCTCTCTCTCTCTTTCTCTGCCTGCCTCTCTGCCTACTTGTGATCTCTGTCTGTCCAAAAAAAAAAAAAAAAAAAAAAAAAAGTCTGACTACCACACAAAAATAGGGGAAGGTACCGGGTTAGGAGTATCCTGTTAGTTTTATTTCTGCTATGTTGTCGACCACACAGATTGTCCCATAAGCAACAGAAGTCCCATGTCCTCCTGACAAAGCAGCTCCTGGATGCTTGTGACCCACACCCCGAGTTTCCTGGGAAGGTATTTGCTCAGAAGCAAATTTGCTCTTTCTAGGAGTAGAGAATGATACCGGCGCCTTTTGAGGACAACCAGAACCAAGGAAAGATGTTCTCAGTAAACATGGCTGAGACGGTGGTGATGAGGGCGAAATTCTCCACCTTATAGAATGACACTTGGCCTCCTCTGTAGTCCGAAGACCCTCGAGTCTTCTGGGAAGATGTCAGCGTGGAGGACTGGGAGAGCCTGACGAGGACTCTCTGGAGCCCTACAGCTCAGGCTTCTTCAGGTTTTAGTTGAAACCACTCTTTCTTACACACAGATTCTCTGACCATGCCAAGCCCCCAGGAGATGCCAAAGACCACCTACACATCCCAGCAGTGTTTGTCTGTCTGTCTGAGACCCCACAGTGCCCAGCACACAGAAGTCAGAGTTGGAAGGGACAGATAGTCCGCCTCTGCGTTTATGCTGCTCAGGTTTCCCACTACTTGAGAATGTGCTGGTAGTTTCTGGGTCCAGGAGCACATCACGGGGATGGGGGTGCGCAGAGAGAAGACCAGTGAGCATGCCGGGCAGGCATGCTGAGGGCAGGGAAGAGGTCAGTTTGGGAAAGCAGGCTTGAGTCTGCAGAAGGCTGTGGCTGAATGCGGGCCCCTGTCCCCCTCTCCTGGGGAAAGGGAGCCAGGTCTGCTCTAGGCTTGGAGAGCTACTATCTGTCAGAGGACCCCTTCTCTGTGACAGGCTTTCCTCTTCCTCTTGCAAGACAGGACCCACCTGGGAAACTCTGGAGTGTGTGGTCAGCATAGGGCCCCAGAGACACCTGCTGGGTGTGGCAAGGGCATGCAAGCGGGCCGCCTGGGGCATGGAGCATAAGGAGGTTCTCACTGTTGGAGTCAGGCAGGTGCCCCATTCCCTGGGTTCTGGCAACTCTCCCTGCACTGGGCTGACCTGGCCTGAGCCAGCCTTTCTCAGGCTTGATCTTTACTGCCATCCTGAGGCCACTGGCCAAGCTCCGCCTGACAGAAGTGACAGCTGGGCTCACACCCACTGCTCACTCCTCCTCCTTCCTGGGCCCGATTCCCTTCCGTCATCCCTCTGCACCATTAACGTCAGTAACTTTACCTGGGTGCTCTTCTTAAGGTTTTGAGGCACATTAGGACTATGAGGAGTGTACCCAGGAGGCCTGCCCCGTACCCTCCTAGCACGCTTAGGCGGCAGAAGATTGCTGTCAAACCTATCTTAATCTCCAGGGTTTGCCAGACTTTTTACCCCACTCCCTTTCATAAGCAGCGTGGGCTAGGGCCCATTTAGATAGTCTCACCGGGCTTGTTATTCTGAACAATTTACCTCCTGTTTCCTCCAGGGTTGGTTCTCTAGGGACAGAAAAAGGGAAATGCTTTGAGCTCCCAACCCACAGGTGCCTTCCACATGTATCTTCCTTTAAAGTTTAAAAAATAAATAAAAAGTTAGGGCTGCTTCCCAGCTGCAGAGAGAAGTCTGACCTCCCTTCTCTGCTTCCAGATCAATAGAGGCCACCCCAAGAACAGGTAGGAATTTTCAAGGCTTTTGAACTTGTGCAGGACACGACTGAGTTGTTCAATCCTCCTGAAGAAGTTGTTGGTCCTCTTGCCTGGTTCAGCTAACTGGAGGACTGATGGTTTGGCTTAAATCCTTTCACCCCTGGGGGTACATTTTGCCAATCAAGGATGAGCTGATTTACTTCCTAGATATAAGAGGGAGACGGGTAAATGGAACCATCTGCTCCCCAGAAACGGCCTGTGGAAGAGAGGGGTGCAGTCCAGGAGCTAGGCCCGCCCTCACATTTGCAAGGCCTGGAGCAAGGGAAGAACTGAAGGCCCACACACCGTATGTCCACCTCTTTGAAAGCTGTACACCAAGCCAGTGAACTGCTTAATAAAAGAATGCATATACATGACATATAGGCTTTTGTAATCACCTTGAAGTCAGGTTCAAACTGAAAATTCCTGGACTTCCCAGGATTCTGCAAAGGGGCATGGCAGTCCAGGGAGTGCCTGCCCAGGCCCTACACTGCCCCAGAAAGGCCCTACACTGCATTTCTCTTCCCTCCCTGGCTCTGCTCTGCATTTTAAGGGCCTGTGCACACATGTGTGGACACCCCAACCTACATGTCCAGGCTCCTTGGCCACCCCTTGGCTCTGGGGAGTATTTGCTTGTGTGCAGATGTGTCCTTAGAAGAGCAGACCCAGACTCCTCTTCGGGGAGGAAGTTCTCGGACTTCCTAGACTGTGTTGTCTAGAAGAGAGGGCCAGGGCTTGGGTGTATGGTGAGTATATCTCCTTGACGCTGCGGGAGGACAGCTGCCCATGGAGGGCTGGAGAGGGGACTTCTGTTGTCTTGGGTCCAGCGGGGGGTGGGATGCCTCTCGCCCAGGCATATTCCTTGCCAGGAATAAACAGCTCCCCTTCTAGGACTTGCCTCTTCTGTGGAGACACTGTCTTCTCCATGTTCTTGGCCTCACACGTGCCTGGACCACCAAGGAAGAAGCCGGTAGGGAGGCAGGGGGCCAGGGTTCAATGCCACATGGAAACCAGTCTAAAAGGTATTCAGTGAACCACCTTCTTATCAGCTCCAGGTCACCAGCAACTGCCAAGGACCACTGCATTGGATTGGGGGCACTACTGCAATAGAAAAATAGCCATTCCCAGGTTTTCCGGAATCCAGTCAGATGCCTCGAATGGAAAGGAGACAAGGGGGATGTTGCTAATCGTGTCAGAGTCTGCCAGGCTAATTGCTTATTTTCAGACTGCTTCACTCTCTGGATAGGGAAGCAAAAGCCATCGTGATGACATTGCAATGACACCGCAGTCCTTCCTGCTTGCTCCCCTCCCCCAGCCCTCTTTAAGATGCTCCTGCTCTTCCATAAAGCAAACTGCTGGTTACCAGAGGGGAAGGGGGCAGGGGATGGGGGAAGTAGCTGATCTGATGGAGATTACCGAGTGCACTTGTCACTCCGCAAGTGCACTCTTACGAGAGCACTGGGTGACGTACGGAAGTGCTGAATCACTGTATCGTACACCTGAAGCTAATATATCACTTGTCTATTAACTACCTGGAATTAAAATTAAAAGTTAAAAAAACAAGTAATTAAAAATAAAGAAAGAAAACAGAGAGGACTCAGGTACCTTCCAAATGTCAACCCCAGTCTTGTCCTGCGCGAGACTTCCTGACTTTTCCTAGATAATCCAGAGCCTCCTTAACAAAGGGAACCAGCATTCATCATATGCCTTTGTTTTATAGCTTCTTTTATGACTGGAAATAACCTGCTTATTGTAAATCTCTCTGGTGGGATTTACAGAGACGTCGTCTGTTCTAGTTTCCTGCTCTTTCACACGTTTATTTCAATCCAGTCATTATTTGGCAAGAACATTTTGTATTCTAAATCTTAATTATATAAGAAAAGAATATTGTCCAACAGACACTGTTGTTACTGTATTGGTTAAAGTTTTAATTTAAAAGGTGGGATTTCTTTCTCCTTGGTAGTTCCTCAGTTTTTCCAGTAAGTTTTCTCTATGAAGCCCTAGGAATGGCCCCGAAGAGTGGTGTGTTTGAACCTGTGGGCTTCCAAAAGTGCAAAATGCTTTCTTCAAGGAACAAATTCAAGTTTATGATTGCTCCAGAGTTTTACAAATGATCTTCTGTGCACGGGAAGGATACAAATACAAGTCTAGTTTTTGTTTTTCTCAACTGCTAACTCAAGCTTGGTTTCTGACTTCAATATCTGTCTTTGACCCCAGGTTGTTGGAAAGCCCTTTCCACCTCTTGCCTGGCATTTTTTGTGTGTGTATGTGTGTATAAAATATAAGTGATATATAATTTACTATTTTAAGCATTTTAAAGTAACAAGTAGGTAGCCTTAAGCAAGTGCACAGTGTTGTATAACCATCACCACTAATTCCAAAACTTTTCATCATCCCAAACAGAAACCCTGTCCCCACTAAACAATAACATCCCAACCTTGGCATTGTGGTCCCTAGCTTGTGAATGCACTTTAGAGCCAGGGAGCCCAAGCTAGAATAATGGTTCTGTTCATTACCAGCTCTGGGACATTGAATAATTTTCCTTATCTCTTTAAGTCTTGGTTGCTCATCTGCAAAAGGGAGCTGGTAATAATCAGAGTATCAGGCCACACAGAGCTGTTCTGTGTACATAATACCACACTCAAAGGAACACAAAGACTCCCAGTAAGCACGCTGTCCCCTCCTTGTTGTCAGTGTCTCATTGCATCCAGTGAAAGTTTTCTGCTTGTATTCCCCAAATTCCCAGATTCCTATTGCCACCTGGGCTAGACCTGGCTCCCCTTTCACTCCCTGGGGTAGGGCTAATAGGGAATTGGAGTGTAATAGGGAATTGAAGTGTTTCTTTCTTCTTCTTCTTCTTCTTCTTCTTCTTCTTCTTTTTGAGAAGAGTGTGTGCATGGTGGGGTGGGTGGAGGGGTAGGGGCAGAGGGAGGAGAGAGAATGTTAAGCAGCCTCCACACCCAGGGTGGAGCCTGACATAAGGCTCCATCTCACGACCCTGAGATCATGACCTGAGCTGAAATCAAGAGTTGGGCACTTAACTGACGGAGCCACCTGGGTGCCCCAATTTCATAATCTTCACAATAATAACTAATATTTGTCAAGGGTTTACAGAAGAGGAAACCAAACCCCAAGATGGATGCTAAATAATATGAAGAAGGTGCCCCAGCTTGTAGGTGAAAAACAAGATTTGGAAACATTCTGGCTTCGAGGTTCATGTTCTCAGTCACTGAACGACAAGGTCTTGATGTGCTAATAAGCCTCCTGGAGAGGGGAATTCAAGCTAAGCCTGCAAGCCAGTGGCAGGGCTGAGACACCAGTCCATGTTTTCTGACTCACCACTCAATGCCCCCAGACACTCACTGTAGCAAGGGCTGGGCTGAGGTGTAATTATGCTAAAGGCGTTATGTCAAAAGTGACCAAAGAGATGTTCAACTTCCTGTTCCTTAGAGTAAGGCCTGAGGTCTTTGGAGAGCTTTAAACATGGACGATACCAATGGCTTCTCTCCTGGTGTATTGCTTTGATCACTGCCCCCCCAAAGCTCAGCCAAACCACATGCTTGGAGTTGCCTCAAGATAGCAAGTGTCCCCAGCCAGCCACCCACCCGCTGCCACCATCCTGATTCTCAGTCCTCCAATGCACCCTCCTTTAACACTTTATTGACCAAGGGTGAGCCACTAAAGAGACACCTCTCGTTTAAGTCTTCAGTCATATTTTCATATTAGTTTCTTAAAATGTCTTTGTGAATGCCTCTCAGGACAGAAGATTTGTTCTGTGTCCTCCGGGAATTGATGGAGTTTCTCAAACTCACCAGTGACTTTCTGTCATTCAGTTTCTGTTTGTTTCTAAAATAGGTAGAGATAAGCTGCCGCGTGAACACTAAAGCAGTCACATCACATGCCTTTTTCCTTTTCATTCTGCCCAAAGATGCTGCCCTATGATTTCCTTTTTGTTTGGTTCTATTCCCATTACATACCCACTGTAAGGAAATTTAAAAAAGAGAGACAAAACATAAATGTACTTAAGAACTTTAGAGTGTATGTCATGCTCTGTGATTTTCAATTGAGTTTTTGCAACTCCAAGGCTATCTTCAGCTATCACAGGGGATAATCTTAATTATGAACCTCTCAGAAAATTAATTTTAATTCATTTTAGTTCAGAAAATAGAGCACCCATGTATTACCAAGAAGAGAATGGAATGTGTCATGAAGTCAAGAACACGTGTCTGTGGGTGTAATTATGAAAAGACTGGAAATGGGTGAGTTCTCTGCAAAGAATGTGGCTGTCTGCCTTGTGGTTTGTTTGTTGGCCCTGGTGTTGGGCTCCAGGGGAGTTATCTATCTTCAGATGAGCAAATGGGGAGAGATCAAGGGATATGACTGGTTCTGCTGTATCCAGACTCTATCCTGACAAGTAACAGAGTGACTCCAGGATGGAGGGTGAAGAGAGAACCTAAAAGGCAGAGACAGATGCCCCACAGGGCTAACCTGCTTAGACCAGGAGGGTGCATGCTGAGTGATGGCAGCAGATATGAGATAATTAAAGATTAACCACTATGAGCTGAAGTACTAGAATCTGAAGCCTTTTGAACCAGAAATGATAATAATGCTTACCAAATAAAATTAAATAAAATAATCCAAGTATAAAAGGATTAACTAGAAAAAATTCAGAATCAGTAATAGTTAAGGTAGAGAAACCATATCCAACTTGTGTTTCCAAGTAACTTTTTTTTCTTGGTCCTCTTCTAAGTTGGGGATTGGCAAACTACTGCTTGCGGCCAAAAACCACCCACTGCCTGTTTTTGTTTGGCCCTTGAGCTAAGAATGGTTTTTACATTTTTAAATGGTTGAAACAAATTCAAAAGAAGAATATTTTGTAACATGTGAATATAATAGAAAATTCAAATTCCAGTGTCCGTAAATGAAGTTTTATTGGAACCCAGCCATGCTCGTTCATTTATGTATTGTCTGTGGTTGCTTTTGAGCTCCAAGAGCACAGGTGAGCAGTGGCAGAGACTGTATGGCCCTAAAAGTCTAAAATATATACTAGCAGCCCTTCTCAGCAAAAGTTTGCCTGCTCTATGGCAATGCTTACAAAGTGGGCAGTTAGTAGCTATTCCCTGAAAAAAAAAGGGGGGGGGCTCCATTGACAAATAAGTTGGGGAAATACTATTTTATATTAAAAACAAAAACAGTTTCTTTAATAAGCGAATGAGGCTTGGAAATCTACAAAAAGGGGAGGAGGAAAGCAGAGTATTTGGTGTTTCCCAAGCTTATTGGCTATAGAATCTCTTTCTTTCACTCTATTTTAATGTTTTTTTGTTTGTTTGTTTGTTTGTTTTTGTTTGGTTTTGTGAGACTAATGCTTCAGGGAATATACTTATTGATAAATACCACTGAAAAGTATTAATTTTTTATATCTAGATATTGGGGGGAAATCCTATTACTTAAGAAACTTATAGATATCACCTTATACTTGTCAGAATGGCTAGAGTGAAAAAGATGATAAATAACAAGTGTTGGTGAGGCTGTGGGGGAAAAGAATACTTGTGCACTGTTCGTGGGAATGCAAACGGGGCCAACCAGTCACGGTGGAAAACAGTATGGAGGTTCTTCAAAAAATTAAATATAGAATTATCATGTGATTCAGCAATTCCACTACTGGGTATTTATTTAAAGGAAGTAAAAACAGTAATTTGAAAAGATATGCACCCCTTTATTTATTGCAGCATTACATTTCATAGCCGTGATAGGGAAGAAACCCAAGTGTCCATCAATAGATGAATGGATAAAGACCAGGTGTATATGAATATATGTAACAGAACATTACTCAGCTATAAAAAGAACGAGATCTTGCCATTTGCAACAATGTGGGTGAACCTAGAGGGCATAATGGTAAGTGAAATAAGTCAGAGAAAGACAAATACCATATGATTTCACTTATAAGTGGAATCAAACAACAACAACAACAACAACTGAATAAACAAAGGAAAAAAAAAAGAGACAAACCGAAAACCAGACTCTTAAATACAGAGAACTGATGGTTGCTAGAGAGGAGGTGGGTAGGGGGTGGCTAAAATAGGTGAAGGGGATTGAGAGTATACTTATCATGATGAGCCCTGAGAAATGTGTAGAATGTTGAATCGCTGTATTGTACACCTAAAATTTCTATAACACTATGTGTTAATGATACTTAAATTAAAAAAAAAAACAACTTGTAGTAGAATTTCTCTCAGAGGGAAACCTGCATTTTGTTTCACAAAGCACTTTAGTAGGTCATTTGGTCACGAAAAGTTAAGTTCCAGGAACTGATCTGGAAGATTGAAACTGGAAACAAAGAGAACATTAAGTAATTCTGCACAGCACTGTGAGGGTGATTCAGAGTTTGGGGCTAGCCTACGAAAAGGGATTGAGAGGTGAACAGGACTGAAAAAGAGAGATGGAAGGGTCTGTGGGACTTTGAGAAGAATCAAAGAAACCTGGTGGGGAAGGTTGGCTGGTGAGAAGCTCCCTACGGTAGAGAGGGTTATAGAATATCAGAACCATGACAGGCCGGGACCGGCTAGATAATTTGCTGAGCCCATTGTAAAATGAAAACGTTCAAAATGCAGCAAAAGGGGCTGTTAGAGCTACTAAAATGTAAAGCTTTTTCCTTTCAACTGCAATCTCTTTGTGGCCTTTGTCATGCTGTTTTTAATTTGCTATTTAATATTGAATAGGGAATCCACGAGCCCAGATTGCTTGTAAGCAGCCGGGGGTCCAGCTTTGTGATTTGGATGCCAATGTGGGCAGCCCACTGGCTGAAGGCTCCCCCCTCCTCACGCCAGCCTCGGGACCCAGGTGTCATGCCCAAGCTAGGAGTGGGGAAGTCGGGCCCTCTCCTATGGCCCCAGCTCATGGTGGACTGGCGAGAGGCTGGAGGTGAAGGGCAGGTCAGTCGGTGCACGTGGGGAGGAGGTCTGGGACACTGGGCAGAGGGGAAAGATAGCTGGGGGTCAGACAAGTACCTGGCCTAGGAAGGCAGGATGTTGGTGGGATGCAGGACTGAATGTTGAGTCCTTAGCACACACTCTGTTGACCTACTGGACCTCACTTACAAACACAAACTCAAGCACAAAATTATTAAGACTCTAAGGCAGAGGCTACAGAGCTTGAACTCCAACCAAGGGAGCCCTCTGAGCAGAGAGCTCTATGAGACCTCACTAGTTGCACACCCACGAACCCAGCTCTCATGAGGTCTCATCACTTTTGCCTTTTTTTTTTTTTTTTTTTTACTGAAAAGAAGTTGTCTCCACATCTTTATTTCCATACCCTTGCTAAAAAGCTGTTTTGTGAACAGCCTGGTGTTGTGCCCCCTGGAAAATTAAAGGCAAAGGGGACTGATTTCCTTGATTGGGTTTATGCCAGTTGAGGGAACAAAACAGTAGTCAGGAGGCAAAGCTAGAAGGAGACTCAGATTTCAGCATAAACGAAAAGTTGGATGAAAGGTGGCCGAGAGAACACAGTCCCACTGGGAGGACGCGGACATTTTGGGTTTCTAATCATGCAAGTGACCAGAGCCAGCTGGAGGACGTGGAGACAGCCAGATGGCCAACACTTGGGTTCCCCATAGCATATGGCTTATGCTTTAGAGGGAACATGTTGAAAATATGTAAAAATCATCAGAGATATTTAATCGTCGATTTTTACTGTGCACCTTTCTCTATGCTACAAGTAAATCTAACGAGGGTCTTACACTCCCTTAATTTGTCACTATTCATCACTGGTGACAGGAATCAGCAGAATAGGATGGTAATAGATCTTAGCTTGAGTTCTGGTTCTCAATTCATGCCTCAGCAGTGACCTGGGAGAGGAGCTGGTCATATGCCATGAGGCACTTTCACCAAATAAAGAATGTGTAATGCATCATCTACAGAAAAAAAATCCAAGACAAAGGGGAGTAGAATTTCTTCTGCCAGCCAACATGGTTTTGATTAGAGTGATGGAAAACATGGGGAAAAAGAGGCAGAAACCATGTTTAGCTCACCTGTCCAGGCTGAGGGCACTGAATGAATAAGGAATTAATGATTGATATAAATGACTTTTTATTGAATGCTTTCCAAGTGTTAGGCATTCTCAGTCATTCTCATGTGGTATCTCACCTAACTGCCACATTGAGCCCACGAGGCAGATTATTTCCTATTTTACCGATGGGAAAGCTGAGGCTTAGACAGGTTGTACTAATACATACAGCTAGTGAATGCCAGAGCCCCGATTTAAACCATGTCTATCTGCTTGCCCAGTCCAACCTCTTCAATCACGTCCCTCGCTAAGAGATGAAACTCTTCTTTCCTTTAAGTGTCTGTATCCAGAAGGTCCTGAAGTTGCTTAGAAATTTTGTTAATAGTAACCTAAGATAAATCACTTTTCCAAACACCAGACATAAAATAGAGTCAATGGAAGAGACTGATGACATTAGTATCCAAACATTATGCTTTTGATTTGAAGTATTTCACACAAAAGATTGAGGGGTGAGATATGTCTCCCATGCCTCAGTTTTTCTTCAATGTCTTACACAGAGCAGTCACTCAGATGCCAAGGCATGTAAAGCTCAGAGAAGAACTTTGAGAATGGTGATTATCTTATTGAAGCTTTTGGTAACTAACATGATGAAGAGCTGTTTGAGGATAGATAATCACTTAAGAGGAAAATCTTAGGCATTACTTGTTATTAAGAGTTAATCTGGGGGTACCTGGGTGGCTCAGTTGGTCTGCCTTCAGCCTGGGTTATGATCCCGGGGTCCTGGGATGGAAGCCCCAGTCAGATCCCTGCTCCATGGGGAGTCTGCTTCTCCTTTTTCCTCTGCTCCTCACCTCCCTCCTCCTGCTCTCCCCCACTCTCTCAAACAAATGCAATCTTAAAAAAAAAAAAAAAGCTAAAAAATTGTGTTTTAAAAAAAGAGTTAATCTTTAATTTAAAATAAAATGATTTTAAAATAAAAGTTAATTGAAATGAAATAATAAGACTTAAAAGAGAAGTTATCCAGATCACCTTCTTTGTAAAGCAAGGTAATAGCTCTGCAGGGTACAAAAGTCCAGCCCCAGTCTCCTGCCCCTCTCAACACTAACTCGCCGGCTACTCCACTGAGGATATAGAAGTCATTCAGGCTCAGCTGAGAAAATTGGGATTTGTCCTCTTCTTCAAGTTCTGTATGTACCTGTCACTGGGTCCTTGGGTCTACGTATCTCTTGAAGCTGTCTCTTTCTTCTCTTTCTCATTGATCCTGCCTGTTCTCACATAGCCCAAATATCGTGTTCGTCCCCATGCTCCAGTGCACTCTGCACATTTGGGCATAATATTTCTAAAATGAAAAGGTGGACGCTGATACTGAGAAGCAACCTGATGGAGGCAACCAAAGGCGTTTGGAGGCAGTACCGGGTGAGCACGTGGGGAAGTTCGAGAGCAGAATGAAGCGACAACTTGTCTGTTTTACTTTAGAACATCTCTTGAGCTGTGCTCCATGTATGTTTGTAGTGTACGGTGCGCGTGGGTCTGGGGGCTGGGATTGAAGCCTGGCTCCTTCGCTTCAGGGCTGAAGGACTTGCGTGGGTCTCGGTTTCCTCAAAGGCCAAGCGGAAATACTGAGGAATGTTTCCGGGGTTAAATGAGTTCATCCGCATGGAGATCTTAACGTTTCGTCCAGGCTGAGGACCTGGGGCCACATTCATAGGACTCGTTCTGTCCCAGGCACTGTTCAGAGTTCCCACATATACATACTTAATTCTCACAAAACCACCCAGGGTCAGGTACCATTCCTCTCCATCTGCTGGTTAAGAAACTGAGGTACAAAGAGGTTAAGATCCAAAGGAGCATGAACAGTCACCAAGTGTATTCGTGATGCTCGTGCTGTGTTGTGAATTATATGAAGAAAGGAAGGCAAACACTGTTCAAACTACCCTTGTAAATTCTTTACAGAGAAATAGAACATGTTAACCCTCAGTGTTCGTACTGTTTAAAATAACAGATGTGCCATGTAATTATTAGTGTTATTATTATTTTTTTAAAAAATCCTCTTTTTAAAACTGAGAAGAACAGAGTTTTTAGTGTTTTTTTTTTTTAAAGATTTTATTTATTTATTTGACAGACAGAGATCACAAGTAGACAGAGAGGCAGGCAGAGAGAGAGAGAGAGGGAAGCAGGCTTCCTGCGGAGCAGAGAGCCGGATGCGGGGCTCGATCCCAGGACCCTGAGATCATGACCCAAGCCGAAGGCAGCAGCCCAAACCACTGAGCCACCCAGGCGCCCCAAGTTTTTAGTGTTTTGACAAAGAAATTTAAAGGTCTAAGAGCAGCTATAATGTTTCCCATTGGTGACTGAGGTCCCTTTGAACGGTTTCAGCTTGCTGGTTCACCTGTGGTCCAGCAGGGCAGAATGTCTGTTGTTGGTGTTCCTGTTGTCTTAAATTGTGCTAAAATATACATGATGTAACATTTACCATTTTAGTCATTTTATTTTATTTTTTTAAATATTTTATTTACTTATTTGACAGACAGAAATCACAAGTAGGCAAAGAGTCAGGCAGAGAGAGAGGAGGAAGCTGGCTCCCTGCTGAGCAGAGAGCCTGATGTGGGGCTCCATCCCAGGACCCTGAGATCATGACCTGAGCCGAAGGCAGAGGCATTAACCCACTGAGCCATGCAGGCACCCCCATTTTAGTAATTTTAAGTGTACAGTTTAATGACTTTCAATACAGTTACAGTGAGTGCAAACACTCTCCATCTCTACAACTTTTCCATCATACCAAACTGAAACTCTGTACTCAGTAAACAATAGCTCTGCCCTCCCTTCTCCACCCCCCCCACCCCCGTAAACAGCCTCCTACTTTCTGTCTCTATGGGTTTGCCTATTCCAGGTGCCTTATATAAAGTGCAATCATACCACATTTTCCTTTTGTGTCTGGCTCATTTCACTTAGCATGATGTCCTCAAGGTTCATCCATGTTGTAGCCCGTGTCAGCATTTCATACGTTTTTGTGGCCAAATAAAATTCCATTGTACATATATGCCATGTTTTGTTTTTCCGTTCATCTGTTGATGAACACTGTCTTGCCTCCACCCTTCGGATGATTGTGAATAATGCTGCTATGGACATACGGGTCCTTTAAGAGACTTTTAAGAATAGTTATCCCTGGAAAGTGAGACCAGGGCTCAGAGAGTACTGTTACTCTTTATCTTAGACCCTTCTGTACTATTTGAATTTTTTAAAACTACAAGCTCATGATTTTTAAAAGTAATTACATCAGTTGTGTATAATATTGGGGAAATTAAAAGATCCTACCATGTAGGATTGGATTAAATGTGTGTAATACCCCAAGCTTGAAGCTGATAGATGAAAGGTATATGATGGCTGCTACTTACATTGGAGTCAGGATCCCCTCTCAGCAAAGGGCATGGGAGTGCTATAGACTGGAGGAGGGTAGGGTTCAAAGGCAGAAAATATGAGGCTTCACTAGAATTTGCTTTGGTGACTCATTTGGAGGCTGCTATCTCCATTTTGGTCCCTTCCCAAGAAACCCAAGGAATGGGGCTGCTCCAAGACCATCCTAGCTTCCCATCTGCACCCCCATATGGGCTTGTCTTCCTCAATTGCCAACACCAGGCAGCATGCCCCATTCCCAAACCCCTTCACTGGAAAGTCCCTGCCCTGACTCCTATGCCCTTGGGGCCCTGCTGATATGGTCATTAGCCATAACAGGTTCTTGTATGCTCTATCTTGGCCATATAACTGAAACCATAAATGTCAAAAAAATGTTCAAGGATGACAATTCTGTAGCAAAACCCCTGGCCCTTCTTTTCCAGTGCCCTGGTAGACGCTGCTACATGAGCACAAACATCCTCCTGCTAAGCCCAGAAAAGGCCTCAGAACCTTTCTGAAAAAATTCTACTCTCCATAATTTAGAGTTGGCACTGACTGTGAAATCCACTTGCCATCCCCATGACCCAAAGAATGACTCTCTTGGTCTAAGTTTCAGGTTTGGGACAAAGGTGTAGAAGGGAGATCTGGGGGGGGGGCAGTTCTTGCAGCACCTCATGCCACAGAGCTAGGGGATCCTGATACATCACAACTGTATAGCTTGAGAACCTCTGATCCTCTCCTATTTGAAAGACAGTGAAGGTCACCTTGTGAACACCAAGAGGGGTGGCCTCAAGTGGCCGATGCTGGGCCCATCTCCTGATATCACAGTTCACCCCTGAGACATGAAATATACGGTGGCATCGTCACCCCTTCCGTGCATATTCTGGGGGAAGGGAGCCGAGAGACTTTATGGACCAACTGATGGCCATGAGCAGATCTGGGGGACTGGGTTCTGTTGTGTCAATGCTTTCTTCCTTCCTGTGAATTAGTAAGACTCCTTGTCCTTACAGATATCATCTGGGAGGGAAGCAGAGAAAATTGGCCATAAGGGGGTAGAAAAAAGAAGAAGAAAGAAGAACTAGGGCAATCAAATTGCCTGCTTTTGTTACAGTGCAGCACGTTTGCAGTGGGTTTGACTATCCACTTCCTTGGTCAAACTGTGTCCACTGTAGCTGGAACCATTAACATGCCACCTTTAGCAGCTGGTGAATTTGGTTTTCTGGATCTCATTGCTTTAGGCTGGACATGCATCTTTCATAAAGGCTAGCCATGGGAAATGAAGCTGTTATCCAGACGCTTACCTGCCACTAATGACAGCAGCAATAAATTAAAAGAGAAGCAATTATCCAGAGTTTACTATGTGGCAGGCACAATGCCAAGGGCTTTATAAATGTTTCCTCACTTTGTCCTTACAACAACCCTAAGAGCTAGGAACTACTGTCATCATTTTTATAGATTGAGGAAATGGAGGTTTGTAGAAGTTAAGACATTTATCCAAGGTGACCCCTAGGGGGAGACACAGAGCACAGATGTGAATCTACACAGAGCAGACTTCGGATCCCTCAGCCACTAGGCTGCCTGAAAAATGACTTTCCTGTAAAGCTGTGAACATGATGGGCAGCTGTCTGGGGTTGATGCTGGGAAATATTGCACTCTATTGAAAGCAGGCATTGCCAATGAGATTCCTTTCCTTCCCCCCTCCATCCCTCTCTTGCCTTCCCTATCACTGCCTATCCCAGCTTCGACCCCCTTGTCCATCCCTTTGCCCCAAACCTGTGCTGGCCCACATGAACGGGAATCCTCACTCTGCTCAGCTGCCCGGGTCTTCCGGGCCTCCCCAACAGCTTTATGTCCTCCAGGTGCTCCTGGGGGACCTTGAGGAGTGAGGATCCTGCTTCCTCCTGCTCTGGCAGCAGCCTGCCAAGGTCCACCATGTTTCCCAGGGGCCCATGGGGCTTGAGGCTTTCACCTTGGGGGCTTTGGTGGCCCCGGGGACAAGGGGGCAGGGGGTGGCTGGGGTCCCCTCTCAGCCACGGGTGAGCAGGCCTGGCCGGAGCAGTGGTCACGCTCAGATTCCTGAGTCTAGGAAGTGCTTGTGGTAGACACAGCAGGTGACTTCCTCCTTGGGGGTGGGTCAGTGGATGAGCCACAGAGGAATACCAGGGTTCAGTTTCACTTTCCTTGTCTCCACGCTGTCTCTTGCGGCTCTAAGCCCAAAGTGTTGGCAAGTGGCCTCCCAGACCAGCCCCTACAAGTCATCTGAGCTTCTGGGCTTTTGGTGCCTTTCACCTTCCCAGTCAGAGCCTGCTTCCCTGGGTCTGCAGCCTTCCCATTCTGCAGACCTGCGGGGCCCTCCATCACCTGGGCAGGGGACTGCTTCCAGTGGGGAAACAAGCAGAGGTTTATCCCTCATCACTATTCCACTGGTCCAAAGGGCTCCACATTTATCTGATGAGGATCTTTGAAAATTGTTTTGTCATAACTGTGGTGCTGGCCTCAGAACGAGAGAGCATTAGTGCTTCCCACAATGATCCTACTGACCCCACAGATCTCAGCAGCTCCCAGGGCTGGGGACGGGGCCAGAAGTCTGGTTTCCTGAGGCAAGGACTCTAAGATGTTGGCAGGGTGACACTGTCTGAGTCACATCTCAAGAGAATTTGGGAGGAGGAGTGCTTTCTTAAACTTTTCTTTGTGGGAAATGAGACTTTGCCTTCAGTAGCTAGTGGGGGACAAGAAATGGTGGGGAGGGTGTACTTGTCCAGGAGTAGCCTCACTGATGGGTACCATCCGGGCCTTACAAAGAAGAGAACTGGAGAAAAGGGATGAGCTGGACGTCCTGGGTTCTGGTGGTGACATGAAAAATGTAATCAAATCATCCTGATGGTCTCCACACTTAGATGCTCTTCTGACTCTACACTGACTTCTGTCCCTGGAAGGGGGAGGCTGTGTGCATGGTCGTGGTGGGGAGCTGGAGGGGTCTTGTTCCATTCCCTCTGTCTCTTGAAAACATTCTTTACAAATGTCCTCTGGACACACAGCCCCTGCCTCAAGCTCCAGATAGAGGTACTTTATTCCTTTTTTTTTTTTTTTAAGATTTTATTTATTTATTGGTCAGAGAGAGAGAGAAAGAGAGAGCACAAACAGGAGGGGTGGAAGAGGGAGAAGCAGGCTCCTGGCTGAACAGGGAGCCCAATGCAGGGCTCTATCCCAAGACCCAGGGATCACAACCTGAGCTGGGGGCAGAGGTTTAACTGACTGAGCCACACAGGCATCCCCAGGTAGAGGCACTTGCCTGAGGCCAAAGTTCGTGGGAAGTGGTGGAGTGGGGATTCAAGTTGAGGTCAGCTAAAGCCCAGATGTTTACTGTGCACACTACTGGCCTTCTGCACACGGGAGGGACTCTGAAGGAAAACAGCTGGACTTGTTCTCTGGGTGAATACTCTCTTAGGAGACAGGAGTCACTGAGACCTTTTTCTGGCAGCAGCAAGAGGACCAATGGAGTGGGTGTCCTTTGCTCCTTGAGCTTATGTGGGTCTGGAGAGAAGCATTAGTGTGAAGCTACTGCACTTGTGGTCCATTGTGGGCATTCAAGGGAAAAGTACTCGCCCTGGTTTTCACAGTTTTCTAGTCTGAAACAGCTGGAGTGGAAATATTCAGCCACAAGTCACTCAGAAGTGACTTCTCGAACTTGCCTTGCGACACATTCTCCTAATAATGCACTTTAAGTCCCGTGAGCATCTGCCACCCCCTCCCAAGGATTCAGAGACCCAAGTTACCTCCTACTCCCAGTTGATGGGAATATTAGAGAAGTCAAAGGGAGGTGGACTCAGGCAGGAGGGGCCAGCCACTGTCATTACAGATGAGAGGAGACCCAGACAGTTGCTGACAGCCAAGAAACACCTGTTTTAGGGCAGAAGCAAGGGCTAATCTTGGTAACATTGATGGAAAGATGACATTTTGTCAGGTACTGAGAGAACCCAGTGGAGCAAATTTGCATTCATGTTCTACATGGGTTTCTCTGGTGATTCATGGGCCACTCACTGAAAAATGTGCGAGGTTTGCAGAAGTATTTCCTACAGCAAATTCAGTTCCACATTGAAAAGGGCCTGAGTACAAGCATTTTTTCCCCAAATTTCATTTATTTATTTGAGAGAGAAAGAGAGAGAGAGAGGAAGAGAGCACAAGAATGGGGAGGAGGGGCAGAGGGAGAGAGAGAAGCAGGCTCCCCACTGAGCAGGACCCTGGGATCATGACCTGGGCTGAAGGCAGACACTTAAGCGACTGAGCCACCCAGGTGCCCCCGCAAGTAGGAACATTTTAATGAACTGCTGCAGCACTAGACGCTACTAAGCAAAAAGCTCCCCTCTTTTAATTTTTAAAAATTTATTTTTTAAATGAGGAGAGGCAGACAGGTTATCCATAAGGGCATAAATCTTTCCAAAATGGTTTGCAGAGTACGAAGTTTGAAGGTCTCTATCAGGAAGAACAGGTTCTATGTCTCAGGTCTCCTTTCTTGGGAACACAGCACCCCCTCAGCCTTGGGTCTAGTGAGAGACTAAGTCAGCCCTCTTCCCAGCAGTGAAGATGGAGGGGAATGCTGGGCTGGTGGGCTGGTGAGCGGGGTGGAGGGGTCGTGGGGAGGGGCAAGGGCAACACCCTTGGGCCATAAAGATCTTCATCATCCCTTTTAACAAAGGCATATTTCCATACAGATGGGAAAAAAAGACCTGGGGAAAATACCAAATGTGCATAACAGTTAACTCCGAGTGATTCTTATTTATTTTTTATTCAAATGTATTTTTCAAAATGTCCACAAAGAATTCACATTCCTTTTATAAGAGAAAAAACACATTGTAAATACCTCTCTCATGCAGAAAAATAACCATTTATGTAACGTTCTGATTTATAAAGTCTTTTTCAGACACATTCCGATTTCATTCTCTCAACAGCGCTGATGACAATTTCCATTTAAGCTTCAGAACACAAGCCTCAGGAGGTTGAGGAACTTTCTCAAGGACAAGCCGCCGAGCCAGAGTGGGAGCTGGTCTTTTCCCTTCAGTTGCCTCATGTGGTAGGTAGGATATGAAGTTCTTGGGATGAGGGACTGAGGCTGCAAAAGGGAATCAGGTGTAAGTTCAGGGAGAAAGCAAGGGAACAGCTAATCTCATAGGAGGTGAGGGTTTGGGGGCTGGTGCTTCAATAGCTGGGACATGAGACTTTGGGGTTTATTTCGTGGGCTCTGGGTGATTTCTGAGCTGAGTAGAGAGCATGCCTTCGGGAGGCTGGTCCTCTGGGGCTCCTGACAGCTGGGCTTGGCTCTGCCTGGCTCACTTCTCCAGCTGGAGACAATTAAAACCTGCTCCCCCAGGCTGTGCATCAGCCCATACATGTCTCCTCCTTTTCTGGGCCCAAGGTGGGCCTTCTTCCTTGGGGTTTAAATAAAGGGAGTGGCTCATGGTCCTGAGGCCAGCCTCCTCACACCAGAAGATTCAGGGCTCCTCCAGGAGCCAGGAGTTGCCCTCTGCTGGGGTGAGAGCTTCTGGGCTGAGGCAGGCCTGTGAACCCAATCTATGGGGAGGGCATTTGGAGGTGAAGACAGGAAGGTCAAATCAGAAGGACATTCTCTTTCAGGGCTGCTCATGATGTTTAGGACAGTCCCTCTTCCTTTGCTTCGTTAGAAATGAAAAAGACTAGCAAGGGGGGGGGGAATGGAAGGAGAAGTGGACCCCCGTGTAGGGCTCCCCGTGGAGGCTGAGGGGACCTCAGCTGGCTCCCCCCGTTCTCTGTTAGGGGTCAGCCTTGCTGGGATAAGGCTGATTTGTGCCTGCTCCATGATGTGCACCAGCTGGAAGGAGTCTGGAGTCTAGCTGATTGGAAGGAAGATGAGAGGGTGTATTTTTTCTAGAGATTAAGAAAAAGTGGTGCGTTAGAACCAGCTCCCACCAGCCTGTGAGAGACCAGTTGTGAAATTTTCAAGAATCTCGTGAATCATCATGTTGGTAGCTTGAAATTGGTCAAAGTGGGAGTATTTACACCATGGAAATTGGCAAACATGACAAACCAGGGCTTCCCTGTGCCAGAGAGCTGGTTGTTAGTTGAGCAGGTGTACCCTTCACCTCATAGCTTGGGGTTTCCTGCGTTCTTCTGGGGGAGAGGATGACAACAACGCCTGGCTTTGGTCTCCTTTCTATGATGTTATGATGGAAAGTGGGGTTTCCCTCGCCTGTGGCTTTCTCTGCTTTCCTTTTCCTATATCTGAGTCACAGAGGGCAGGCTTGGCTGGAAAGGAACCTCCTATGTCCTCTATTCCTAAGCTCTAGACCACGTGACAGCTAGTCCAACGCTCAGGACAAAGTAAGCTGCTCCAGAAATATTTATTCAAGGGGGATGAAGGGGTCAATGTCACCTGCTATAAGAATTGCATCACTTTCATGATTCTTATCAGCAGGGGGCGCTGCAGGACTAATGATGTGTCTCGAGTCACGCTTCTCTGACACTCTAAAAGAAAAAAAAACCATTAATTTGAATGAATTAGAAAGGGGCTAACTGAATCAGTGACTTTTTTTTTTAGATAAAGCATCAGTTTTGGGGGAAAAGAAATGTAGTGCTCAAGTGATCATAGTGGACATTGCTGTACCGCTTTACAACATACAAAGGGCACGTGGCCTGCATGGCCTTGTCTAGTTCTGAAGAGGAGCCAACCAGGCAGCTGGAAGGGCCACAGTGTAGCCAATACACGTGTGTGCTCTGGAGTCAGAGCAGCTGGGCTTCGAATCCTGGCTCCTTCCATTGCCGACCCTCTGACTTGGGACAGGTCACCAAATCCTCCTCGGCTTTGGGAAAAACACCCAGACTGAACCTCAGGGCTTGGTGTGAAATGACAGGGTGCCTTGCAGGTAAGAAGCACTCTGCAGATGTGATCTGAGCGTGAAGGAATCTCTCAAGGTCACATCACCCGTAAGGGCAAAGCCAGGACAGAAGTCTCACCTCTTTCAGCCTGGGGTCTCTGTCTCTGGCCAGTACCTGTCCCCCAGATGTCACTGCTGAAAACCTCCCAGGTGGGCTAATAATGCTCTACATTCCCACTGGAGTGCCTAGAAACTGCTTTCAAAAAGATTCCATCTTGGGGCGCCTGGGTGGTGCAGTGGGTTAAAGCCTCTGCCTTTGGCTCAGGTCATGGTTCCAGGGTCCTGTGATAGAGCCCCGTATCAGGTTCCCTGCTCAGCAGGGAGCCTGCTTCCCTTCTTCCCTCTCTGCCTGCCTCTCTGCCTACTTGTGATCTCTGTCTGTCAAATAAATAAAATCTTAAAAAAAAAAAATTCCATCTTGAAATCCTATTTGGGCTATGAATTGGCTTAGTAGCTCACTTTTCTCAAAGAGCTCACAGCTCACTTCGGCCTGTCTTTCCCAGGTCTCAAGGCTTGAATCTGAGTGTTCAACATCAGGTGGGTCGACTGCCCCTGGGAGGTTGAAGCCTGGCTTGATGAACTTCAGGTGTCGTGAGATAGGAGTGGTGGGGAGTCATCCCATCTGAAGCTGGAAGGGGGCGTGCAGGCTGACTATGATTAGATTTGCTGATGTTTCTAGAAAAGCCAGGCCTCCAGGTTTTTATGTAAAATATCCCAGTTGATAAATCTTGTCAACTCATTTTAAGTTTTATAAAACACAACAGCAAACATGTTTGTGGGCTGTACCTACTCGGAGGCTAACAGGTAATCATCACTGCATACAGTTTATGAGAAGCACTATACACTATATAATCTTGGGGGTGGGGTGAGGTCGTTGTAGTCCATGGCCAGTATTCCCAGGGGCGACAAGGGTAATCCCGCTTCAGTTTGGAGATTCTTGTCAAAAGCCAGTGTATTTTGCTCTATTGATCATTTTCTCCCTTCAGTTAAGCAGCAGTCTTTGCTCTTTCTGTAAAGAATCAATTCCTTGTCTAAGCACTGGATGCTTCTAGATGGAGAATTGGAATGCCTGGAATCTATTTGCAACCCTGTGGTGTGACTCTAGACAAGCTTCAGACCCTCCCCACACACTTGTAAGATCAACAAGGGCTTTTCTGCCCTCTCGTCAGAACCTTGCTTAGAGAAGGAGACTCCACTTTCGAAGGCCCAGGCCGACAACCTCCTCATGGGTCTGTGTTAGATCCTCCCCACCCCCAGATTTTGAGTTCGTCTTTTCATTGCTCATTTGCTCTTCAACACTCAAGAATCCTTGGAACCATGTAACCCTGCGGTGTGGTCCATGCAGAGAGTAAAGGCAAGTCTCAACAAGCATGTCATTTCAGGTCCTTTGAGAAACAGATGTCAGCATGGAGTTAGGTATGCAAAAAAATGTCCTGAGGAGAACACCTGTGAAGGAGGAAGGGTGTGGGAGCCAGGATGGGTGAAGAGAGGCTTCTAGCAACAATTCAGGCCTGCTGCTTGCCAAAGGAGAGGGGAGACAAAGGAGGCTTGGGGAGGAAGAAATGAAGAGTAGACCACAGCTTCAAGAAAGTTATGGCCAGGCCTGGCCCGGCTCTCGTACCTCTGCTGTGCTCCGGGAGAGCAAGGCTTTAGTGGGAACGCTACAGGCATCCCAAAGGTGCCATGGCTGGGAGCTGTCAGCCGGCCACACCCTCACAGCGTGCTCTCTCTCAAGGGGCGATCTAAGCTATGCTCTCTTATGGCTGCCCCAATCAGCCAGATTTCCATGAGTCCATAAATGTGTGTTATTACTTATTTCAACACAAGAAGAGGGAGCAGAGTGGGGGTTTCAGAGTTAGTCCTAGGTTTGTGGCCCCATCACTGTGCTGGCTGTGACCTTAGGGCAAGGACCTAAACTTCTTCATCTGTTCATTGAAAACAGTGAAAGGATCGCTCCACGGAGTTGCCATGAGAATGAGGCTAGAATTCAGGGAAGGCGCTGAACACAGTGCCAAGTATCCACAAGTGCTGGGTCAATGTTTTTCCTCTGGTGTGTACTTGGAGATGAAATATAGGCTAGCTGCTCCACCACCTTTGCTTTACTTTGATTTTTAAGAGTGTCATCTTCTAAGATGACATTGCTAGGGTGAGTCTGGTCATAGGGTCAAGGGAGACTGCATTTATGGACAACGGTCACTACAGGCAGTCTCCCACCTCCCTGTAAGTTCTACTTTTACACCTATGGTACAGATGAGCAAACAGAGGCTCAGAAAGGTCTTGGGGACCTGGTGGAGCCGGTGACTCAGATATGATGATCAGAGCGTTGTGTCGTCTCACTCCCCATGGTTTAAGAAGGGGCGGAGGATCCAATGAGAACCAACACTTACGGAGTCTGACTGGGGTAGTTGCAAAGATGTTGGGCCCTTTCACTAAGGGGCTCGGAGGGTGGTGCCGCTGAAGCTCTCTCAGTCTCTACAAAGGTCACCAGCCCTTGGCCTGTCTGGGAATGAGGCCGATGCAGAAATGGTTGGCTGGCTAATCCAACACCCATCCCAACTCCTCTTTCTCTCGTAACTGTTCTGGAGGAGGCTGCTAACTCTCTGCAGCGCTGTTCCCCTTCGTCCCATTAGTAACACAACTCCCTCCTTTCTGGCGGAGCACATCGCTACGCAGACGCTGAATTTCCCAAGTTCCCTTGCGGCCAGTTGGACCATGTGACTAGATTCTGGCCAATCAGATATGAGCAGAAGGGATGCCGGGAGCGCAACCTCTGTATCCCAGCCTAGGAGGAAGCTCCTTGCACTTCTCTAATGCTTTCTCCTTGCCCAGAGGGGAAGGGCGACCTTACCGTAGGGGCCAGGGGAAAAAAACAAAAAAACAAAAAAACGCCTTCGTAGCCACAGAGGAGCTGTGTGTCCTGTGACACTGACGTGTCAAACCAGTCGGAAGCAGAGATCAGCCGGGGACCTCGAGGGACAATTTGCTTCTCTAGATAAAATAATCAGATATAGCTACTTCTTCTTTCTGCCTTGAATCCCTGTAGCTGGAGAAGCCCTCCTGGGACCCCAAAGACCAGTGGAACTGAAATGAAGAAAGAGGTTGGGTTCTTGATAACATTAATGAGCGGCGGCATAGTCACGCCATTGGCGCCTATTCTGGGTGACTTGTTACATGAGGGAGAAAAAGAAAAAAAAAACAACAACAACAAAACCCCCAAGCCTATCTCTGGACTTCTTATGTGAGGAAAATAAACCACCCTTGGCTGAAGCCTCCTTTAGCTGAATTTTATGTTATTACAGCCCCAAATGCCAAGACATCAGTAGAACTTGGTGTGACAGAGAGCCCAGATGTTGATGATGTCATCTGGACCCATGAATAGCTGAGCCCGCGAGACTAGCCCTTGGACTTTTCAGTTAGGAGAGAAAGTGAGTTCTTTTCGTGCTTTAAAAGGTTGGATTTTGCGCTGTTCTGAATGGGAAGACTCCTGTGATCCTTATTGACGAAGAGCCAAGTGGGCTGACTGCATTTTCACCTCCTCTCAGTCCCTCCACTGAATTTTATGGTGGAAAATATGAGAAAACTTAAAGGAAGAGAGAAAAGCGGGAAGGAAGGAACAAAAAGGAAAGAAGAGCGGCAGTGAGACGTGAGCTACGTTAATAGAACGTGAGGATGCTTTGTTCAGAATCCTTACTCAGAAACCCGGGTCCTAGTTTCCCTCACTCAGGACGCTAGTTTCTGGTGCCTGGGACCTGCCCCTGACACCCTGGGAGCCCCCCTGACTGCAGGGGGTAGTGTGACTCAGTTTCCCATCCCAAGCAACCCAGCACCGTATTTCAGGAGCTTTTCATTCTCTTTTACTCTTCTTGAGGTACGGCATGGCCCATGCTAATTAATCCATGCCCTCAACCCAGGTGGTTGTTCTCCCAGGTCACCCGTAAATCCACGGGCCATAACCCTCTTGTACTTACTGATCTCCGGGGTTTTCATCACTCCTGAGAAGGCACCATTTAGTCCAATCTTGGTGCAGACCAGCATTAATAGGCAATTGCCACAGGGAGACAATACGGGAAGAAAAATGGCTAAAAATATACAGTGAATCACAGAAAATTACATCTCTTAAAACCTACAGTGTATTCCTATTGCCATAGCAACCCTGGGGCTAGTGAAGACAGAGCTGATTTATCGCAGGCTCTCCCCAGCACTCAATTCTGCCGGAAGCGCCTCCAGCCTGTGGTGCAAGTCCCAAAGACGAGAGGGAGGGGGCCATCGCATGCCCAGTGTTTTCTCTGCTGTCTTTCCATCCCTTCCGGTGGTGTGGCTGTGCCGAGGAGACCTGAGTTCCTTCAGCACAGCCCTTGTTGTCTCCCAGCCCCTTTTCTGAGAGGAAGGTGACAAAAATGTCCTGCATTCTGCCCACACTGATGCCGGTGATGGCAGAAGGCTAGCGTTCTGGAGGGGTCAGTGTGCATGGGAGCCCTGAGGAAGCTGCAGATGCCAGGCCACCTGGGGTAGGACAAGAGGAGAGCAGTTTCTCTTGCCTTCTTTCTTTTCCTTTCCCCTTCCTCTCTGCCTCCCTCTCTCCCCCACCTCAACTTCCTGACTCTTCCGTATCTCCTAGTTCTTCAGTGGGTTTACTGTGAAGCGGACTGGCCTCCCATCAAGACCAGGACATGGGAGAAGGAATCTAGCCTTGACTTACAAAGTGAGTCTGGTGTGTAGAAAGTCGATGAAATGAGTGTTCATCAACCGTTTATTACTCCATTGGAACTCTAAATTGCACTGGCATATAATATGTGTTTCACTGTAATAGTGAAAATGACATTCTTGTGTGCGATTTCAACTTCCAACATTTGGGGAAATATTCTGGACCAGAGTTCTGGCACGTCCTCACTCAAAAATAGCCCTTTCTGGACATGTCGAAAGGACAAAGGAGACAGCTGGAGGGGGCTCCCACTGGCCAAATCTGGAACAATCTGAATTCTAGGGGAAAAAATATAGTGGTTTAAAATCTACTGAATAAAATAAGAACTATAAGTCCATACTGATACAAATAAATAAATGGAGGAAAAGGAAAGCCCTGTCATACAGTAAAATTTCAACTAATAAATATAGAAGAAATAATGGTACTAGAAAGTCATCATTTGGCAACTTTCAGAGCAATAATTGATTCAGGCAAGAACTAGCAATGGATGTGTAGTGGATAAAAGTTTGATGAGAAACAGTATATTTATACAATCTCTAAGTATCTCCTCATAAAATACTTATTGATTTTAAAAAAAAAAGTATATTGAGAGTGGAGAGGCTTGGCAGACCCCACCTGAACCAAGTGATCAAAGTTAACGTCACAAGGGACAAATAGGACAGATCAATATCCTGTTTCTCCTGAGGTGATGCGCTAAGAAGGACATAATATCAGCTCTGTGGTATTCCTGCCAAAAATGTACAACCTGAATCTCATTGTGAGGAAACATCAGACAGTCCCAGAATGATGGACAGTCTATTCTATTTCTTTAATGTCAGTGTCATGTCAAGAATGACAAAGACTCGGGAACTATCCTAATTGAGCGAACCTGAAGAGACGTGCAATGTGTAATCTGGGATTGGATTTCAGATCAAAAACATTTTTATCTTTTGATGTAAAGAACATTATTAGGAAAATTGATGAAATTTGAAAAAGACATGTAGTTTAGAGAATAGTATTTCATCAATATTATTTTCCTGATTTTGATAAGGTATTGAGGTTATGAAAGGGAATGTCTTTTTCTTTTTTTTTTTTTGTAAATGCATGCTCAAGTATTTAGAGATAAAGCGGCATCATATCTGCAACTTATCTGCAACTAGTTCAGAAAAGAAAATATATACAGAGAGAGAAAATGATAAGCAAATCAGATGAAGAGTATACAGGAATTCTTTGTCCTTTCTGTATTTTTCTGTAAAAAGTACTTTGTGCTTTTTTGTAGTCTGAAATGAGTTCAAAATAAAATGTAAAAAACAGCCCCATCTGCACACTCACAGTCCTTTTGAGTGAATTTTCTTCCCACTCTTTTCTTTCTTGCACTCTATTACTACACCTTAGTATTTCAGTCCTCACAGCTCCCTGCATAAAATAGGAGAATCCTACTTTAATATGGGAGTATGAAGTGTGTGTGTGTGTGTGTGTGTGTGAAAGAGAGAGAGAGAGACCTCAGGGTGTCACAAAAGGCCAAACATAAAGCCAAGTTAAAGTATTTGTTCCAATGCCCAAACCAGACCAGTGAATGAAGTCAAAGTTTCCCTCAGGTTTCTGAGGGAAGGGAGGGTGTGTTTTCAGCAGGATGTACTGACCCAGCCTATTGAGAGCAGAGAGCCAAAGATGTGAGAAAGCCAGGACTGAGTTCATGTCCTCTTTCTCAACTCCTCCCTCTCTTATCTCTCCCTCCTCCTCTCTCTGTCTCTGTCTCTGTCTCTCTCTCTCTCACACACACACACACCCCTTTCCTCTTTTTTCCCTAGAATTGTTCTTGATTCTGGAGCCTTTTCTATCAGAGACAGAACACTTCTGCACAGGAGGTACTTTCTTCCTCTGGAACCACAGAATGAAGCTTAGTGGAAACGTTAACTTCAGCCTCAGCAGGTGGTGGAGTGGGGTGAGGTGAGGTGGGGTGTGGGAGGTGGTGTGAGGCCCAGAGCTCCATCCTCCTCCATTTGGCCTGGCCTGCCCAGAGCCTTGTATCCAGGTGCAAGGACCTGGCTTACAAGTCCCAAAGTGCTGACCCCATTGCCTACACATGGTTGCGATTGGAAAAGATTCCAAAGGAAGGTCTGCGGTATGCTACATTAAAATTCACTCCCCTACTTTCTCTAATAGCCGTTTACTTTAATTCACTCATCTCAATATCATGAACTGCAGCAAAGCAGAAAGTGGTTCTGCTATTTATAAATGATCCTGATCCAATAAAGTAATGTCTTGATTTCTTTCCAGTGGTCTAGGAACGATAACAGGAGAAGCCTAAAGTATGGTGGTTGGTGGGGTGGGGGATCAGAATTCTCCTCTCCCATGAAAGCAGCCATCTGTCCCACCCCCAGCTTTTTGAACACAGCCTTATGGTTGAAGGGAGTCACAGGAAACAATGGAGTCATTTTCAGTTCTGAAAAGATGATATTTGTCTCTATTCGCCAGCATCAGCCAGCTCTGTGTTGTACAAATCAAATAGGCACAAAGCTTCAGGCCAGACTGTGAAAAAGAAACTTTAAATATTAAAGAAATGACCAGCCCTTATCTGATCAGTTTAGAGTGAAAACAGACTCGAAGTCTGAACCCTTTTTAAAGAGGCCACAACGTACATTTCTGCAGAGAAGAGAGATCACGGCTGGGCCCAGAGTTCCATCCAGATTATAGCAGAGGCAAGGCCCATTTGCCTATATACTACCCCACAAATGTCTTTATTTCACAGGGACTATATCCCAAGTAGCAGCATCTTATTTATCAATCCGGAGGGAATCAGGCAACGAATGACTTGATATTAAATTTAGGCCAGCCCAGCACTTGGACAAACCTGTAAGAAGGCTAAAGGACTAGCTCCCAGATGGGAATGGGTGTGACCAGAAAGTTCTCGTGCCATCCCAGTAATCATGAAGGCGGAGAGTCAGGGCTTTTCCCTGAGTGAGCGGCTGATCGCGCAGACCTCCAGAGCCCAAGGGCGTGAAAGGGATTTTGGTTTTCTCAAGGCCCCCATATCAAAACAAATGATTCACTCTGACATGGGAAATTCACTCTTTTCATGAGGCAACCTATACTTTCTTTTCTATTGACAGTCTGAGGAAGCGTCTGTAATTTCCTCATGAAGGTTCTCATGAAGACCTCAAAGCTCCTGTGGTACAGGCTTGGGAAAGAATTACTGTATTTAAGGAGCGAGGAATTTGCACAAGGAGAAACTGGTATCTTGGGGGAGCCCAGGGATAGATGTACTCCACAGCAGAGGGAGGAGCTGGGATGAAGTGCCCTTCTCTGGCACCGGGGGGGGGGGGGGGGGGGGGCCGTGGGGCAGGATCAGTGTTACTACTGTCTCGTGGGTCTGGGTTCTGCCGAAGATTCCATTTCCCTCATGCAACCCTGGTAATGGTCTCTTTTGGTTTATTGCTCTGAATTGCAGGAAACGGTTCACACTTGAGGGCACACCTGGGTCTTAATAATTTGCAACCCCATAGTGTTCTACTTCATTATGAAAGACCCTTGTAACCCTTTTGTCTTCATCGGGTTTATTGTAGTAGGTTAAGATGGAAGCAAATTCTTTGCCTCTCCTCCCTTCAAGAGGCAGACTCCATTTCCCTTTTCTTTGAATTTAGACTGACCCTGAGACTGGCTTTGATGTACAGAAAGGAATGGAAGTAACACTGTGTATCTTCTAAGGCTGGGTCTTAAAGATTTCAGTAGCTTCCAATTTTGTCCTACTTGGAAACAGTTGCCACGTAAGAGGCCTAGCTACCCTGAGACCTCCACGCTGTGAGGAAGCCCAAACTAACCATGTGGAGAGAGAAAGAGGCCATGCAGAGAAGTGCTGAGGTGCCAGACGTATTTATTATGTTCTTCTCAGACCTAATGCCCAGCCACCATGGGAAGGAAGCCAAGTGCCTGACCCCAGCATAGAACAGAAAAACCACTCAATATGGTCCTGTGTTTTGACCCACAGAAGCATAAGCAAATGTGATGGTTGGTTTTAGCCAGTAAGTTGTGGGGTGATTTTTTCATCTATTTAACATGAAACATACATATTCAAATCTAATGGAATTCGTGACCCATCCACCACCACCACCACAGAGAAACAACAGGACCCATATGCATGAAACTTCTTTATGTCACTTAATTAGCAAAACTCCACTGAGCTGGGAGAAGATCTGAGAAAAATTTGAGGATTCCAGTTGTGGTCTATACAGTGTCAGATGGAAATAATATTTTTCTGAGAGCAATTCTTTTCTCTCATAGTCCTTTTTCTGTACTGTACCCCATATTTCTTACCCTAACATTTTGGCCATTATATTACCCTGCTGTAATCCCATTATCCAGGGGTGTGTTCATTTTACCTTTAAATGACTGCAGAGAACACCATAATACTAACACTTGTAAACAAACTAGCTGTCCAACAAGAGGGGATTAGATAAATATAATTTATGGCACATCCAAATAATTTTTAAGAACCCTTGAATTTATTAATGTGGTAGATGTGTATAGATGTGTTGTAGATGCTAGATGAGTGTATCATAGACATATATTTTCGATATATGTTATAAAACAGAATAATCTTACTTAAAAACCTTATATATGGTATCTATTTATATACACCTAGAAAAGGATATGAGGATTTGCAGCCAGGTTGAGTAGGATATGGGGACCCTTCTCCTTTTGAGTTTCCTGAAATAAGTATGTATCTAACTTTTATATGTAATAAACCAGCACAAGAAGTTATTTAGGAGGTAGAAGTGGTGATGGACTGGCAGGAAGCAGGCCAGACCCCCCAGGGAAGTGGACTGGGGCTGAAATGACATTGTGACTTAGATTGAAATACCTGTGGTTTCTTGGGTCCCCCACTTGGTATTTGCTCTCCTGCGCCAGAAGCTGCCCCAGCCTGCCAACAAGAGGACCTCTATTAATAGCAGCTGAGATCAGACTCAGGCAGATTCTTAAGTGCGGCAGTCAGAATCATGGGTTATTGAGTGGCCTTGTCAGAACGTTATCATCAAATGGTATTTATTAAGCACTTTCTTGCTTTAATTTGTCAGGAAATAGGGTTCTCTTTCCCTTCATCACTAACAGAGGTGTTTCTCGGCAAGAGTATTTCTCTCTTCCAAAAATGGACCAGGACCTTCATTTCCCTGAAGCCATGTTACTGGGCAGAGTTCTACAGGGATAGGAAGTGCTGACTGAACCACAGAACACCAGCGAATGTGTGGTTGCTCTCTGGGACTTTCTGTCTGGCTCTCACTTCTCCTTCTGACATCCTGCCGGGAAATACAGTAGCAAAATCTGTGTGTCATGGACATCCATTGGCTGGTATCTCCTTCTCTCTCTCGCTTCTATCAGAAGCCCCGGCCTGCCTTTTTTCTCGGGAACGTCCTCCTCTTGTTCTGTATATGTGGTTGGGGTTGGAGCGACCATGTCTACTGGCTCCAGGTAGGGGCACATGATTCAGGCTTGGCCAATTGGCATGTTCCATTCTCCTGGCCATAGGTGAAAGGGCCACGAACAGGCACATGACCTAGGTCAGACCACTGAGACTCAATTCTGGCACTTGCTGGAATTATGGAGAAAAGGGTGGGTTGTTTCTCTTCGGGTTGCCAAGCTGACAGATTGCAAGCCTGGAGCTGCTTGTGGGCACTTTTGCCATCTCATCGGCTAAGTCCGCCTGGGAGTAGAGACTACACAGAGGATAATGGAACTGAGAGAAGGAGAAAATCAGCTTTTTAACGCCATCTTTTTGGAAACCTGGATGACGCTATTCCAGAATTTGCTCCTGGAGTTTTTAGTTGCAAGAGCTAAGGAAATCCTCTTTTCATTGTTCTCCTTCATGTAAGACAGTTGGAATTGGATTTCTTTCACAGAAAAAGTGGGACAAGGCAGGGCTCGGGGAAACCTCTGAGATTAGGAGAACAATAAGCTTCTAGGTTTATTTATTTATTTAAAAAGATTTTTCTTATTTATTTGACAGATGGAGATCACAAGTAGGCCCAGAGGCAGGCAGAGAGAGAGGAGGAAGCAGGCTCCTCACTGAGCAGAGAGCCTGACACGGGGCTCGATCCCAGGACTCTGGGATCATGGAACACTAAGTTTCTATTTTGCACACTACCTTGCAGCTTTCGGGGCACACTCACACATAATCACAGTGGAATGTCGCCGTGCCCTCGTGAAGGAGGCAGAGGCTTTCTTGTTATTTCCACTTTACAGAAGAGGAAACTGAGGCTCAGAGAAGTTTGCTGACCTCAGTAGATGCCTGGGGCCGAGGAATGCTGAGCCAGGGAGCACAGCCCAGCTCTCTCCACCACGAGGGAGAAGCTCCTGAAGAGGAATCAGATTTGGTGGGCAGACGGGAGGCAGGGAGGGGCTTCAGAGAACATATTCCTTAGGGGCAGTGACTGTCTCTGCTCCTTATGCTTCTCTCATGGAGGCCTGACACAGCCCTAAATACGGAAGAACAACAAAACGAATATTTACGGCCTGCCACATGCCCGGCATTGTCTAAGCAAGCACTTTCCTTGGATTATTCAGCACCTTTGCTCTTCCCGACACATATGTGAGGAAGATATTATCGCCATCACCACCGTTTACTACGATGAAGTGACTAAAACTCAGAAAAGACAAAGAAGGGGCTGGGATCCAGAGCTCTTGTCCTCCCTCTCCATCACTGGACTGAATTGGTCCTCAGCAAGAAAAATGTGGATGCAGTCGACACCTCCTGGTTGGCCTTTGGGCCTTTCGGTTGGAATTGGGAAGTTGTGGTTCTAGATTTTTCCCTCCAATCCTACTTCTCCTCTCCTGACTCTGGGGCTGAATTCTGTCCAACTCCACGGGGACACAGTCCCCACGGATACTCTACCCTCTCAAGCCGGCTCTGCCCTCCTGGCTTGCACAGCAGCAGCAAAGCCGTCACACATTTCCAAACGACTCGTGAAACTTCCGAGCTTCGGATTTTCTGGCTCCTGCTGGTGCTCCGAAGCCCAGTGTGGCACAGTTGGAGGACAAGGGGAAGGAGTGGGCGGCAGGAGTGAGGCCCTGAGCCCCGTAGGTCCTCAGAAGGCTTCTCTCTTTGTCTCTTCCCACCCCACCCCTGCCGGCTCCCTCTCCATCCTGAAGGGACAGGAATACAGCTCATTATCTATTTGTTCTCTAAAAGTGCTGCCTTCAGTGTTCAAATCACCTCAGGGCCCAGAGCACACAATTTTAAAACAATTAAAAGATATAAAACACAAGATCGGCAGTGACGATACCTTTTAAAAATCAGCAGTAAAATGCCAGTGTGAGGAGCCCTGGCTCACCCTGGGGCTTCGTGGGTCACTTGAGGGGGCTCTGGCAACGGCACGGGCAGGGAGTGAATTTTCTACAACCTCTTTCTGAGCTGTGTGCTTCCAAAGCTGAGACGCTTCAGCCACCTTCCTTCAGACTCTCCCGTCTGAGGCTTTATGACTCAGCTCAGGCCAGCATTGACTCGCTCATTTCCTTCCTGTGAGTGCTGTGGAAGCTTGTAGGAGGCCTGCGGTGTCTGACAAGGAACACAGGGGCAGGCCAGCTCTACGTGTCTGCGTGGGGGTGGCCTTGGCTGTTGTGTGTCACTGCCTGGGCCTTAGCCTATAGATGGTGACCAAATAATAATATATATATATATTTAAAGATGTTATTTATTTATTTGACAGAGAGAGAGAATACAAGCAAGGGAAACAGCAGGCAGAGGGAGAAGCAGGAAGCTGAGCAAGGAGCCCAATGCAGGACTCGATCCCAGGATGCTGGGATCATGATCTGAGGTGAAGGTAGACGCTTAACCAACTGAGCACCCAGACGCCCCCCCCCCAATAATATTGATAATAACAATATTAATGATGAGAGCTGGGCTGGATGGAGTCTTCTGCTCTGTGAAGAGAGTTACTAAAGTTTCTCCAGCTTTGAAAGATGTGTTTAGAACCCGAAAGGAGAAAACCAGCCCAGAGCTACCATGTTGTCCAGGCTGTAAGAGAACCTGGGAAAAAGAAAACCCCAGTGGAAGTCATCTGACCTTGAATGGAGGTCGAGGTGCGGCTGGGGCACGGGCCATGAGAAACAGAATTGATGGTCACTGTAGACTGGTTTGCCTGAAGAAGGAGCAGTGAACCGAGATCTGGAGGATCTGAACTTTGCTCCTAGCTTCCGGTATGGCCTTGGGCAAGTCGCTTTACTTCCTTGCTCTGGACTTTGGTTTCCACACAGTAAAAAAAAGAGGCAGGCCCCATGATCCCCTTATAAAGCTTCATTATAGGTTTCTGATGCTCAGGATTCAACTAATCATTGGCAAATATTTATTGACCATTTTCTATCTGCCAGGTACCCCTAGAGATCCCTCAGGACAAATAACATTTTCTAATTTTTCAGTATCCCACAGGTTTCTCTTCTGACGGCCACAGCCCAGCCACCTGTCCCAGACCAGGGGGTGGTGGTGGTGGGGTGGGAAGGTGGCGATAAGCATCTTTTGACTCAATTACTCCTTTACTGATCACTTACCTTCCCTGCCTTCCGTGTGGGTGGTTGCCTCTAATAGCTTTTCCATTTGACCTCCATGCAACCACATTTTGTGGGATTCCCTGAGCACTACCCCACCTAAAAAGCAGCCCTGGCCTCTCTCTGGGCATTAATGAGGTTTCCTTTCCAGTCTCATGCTGACCTACTACTATCTTTCATCCTGCCGAGCGTCCCCCTGGCTGCATTCATTTCTCTCTCTGCCCCGGTTTATTCAGCTGAGTTCTCCTTGGCTCTGCAGGCTATCTGTCACAGGAGGCTGTCACAGCCCCATTCGAAGTCACTTTATCTTTCCCTCTGCCCTATTCCAGAGTGAACATGCGCATTTGGCGTTTCAGCCCTGGAAATTCTCTGGCCCTCTTTGCTCGGCCTAAAATGGAAACCTCAGTGGCTTTGCAGAAAAATGCCACTTTCTCCTGCAACCTAAATTCCACAGTTCTTTGTTGAGCGTTTATGATACGCCTCATTGTTATGCCCTTGAAGGGCTTCCGATATTGGGGGTGAAATAAAACAGACACGAGTCGGATACAATCTGAACCCAGCAAAGCACAGTCATGTTGTCAGAGTCAACACGAGGGGCCAAAATGTGTGGTAGTAGAAGACCACCTCGGACACGCACCGAGCACCAACGCACATTCTCCTCCCATCTCATAACCAACCTGTGAGGTGGGCATTATTGTCTGCCCCTTACACAGTGGCAAGCTGAGTCACAGAGGACTGTATTAGCTTATAGTCTCATGGATGATAAGACTCTTTTCAACTCCGAAGTCTATGCAAGTGTAACCTAAACTCCACACTGAGTCGTGGCTCTGTGAGCACCGAGAAGGTGGGGTCTAGGTGTGTTTTTGTTCATGACGGTTTTCCAGAGCATTCTCCTAGTTCTCACCATAGTAGATGCTCAATAAAACAAATTACATATATAATATATGTTATGTGTTGCACCCTGCAGTTTTTCTGGACAGAAAGCCCTATAGGAAAAGCTGGACAAAATGGTCTGCTTTCTAGAGTCAGGGGTTTGGAGGATTATGCTCCCCAGGACGGGGGATGGGCTTGAGGAGAAAACAGTGCGGGGATAGGGAAGGAGAGACAGCGAAACAAAACAAAACCCTGTAACAATAACAACCCACACACGATGGTGCTGCTCCTCTTTTCGAGACCTTCCATCCAGCTCTCGTCGTGCCCTGTTCCTTGTGAGCACACGGCCTGGCGGTGGTAGCCACTGGGGAGTGGGGGGACAGTATGCTGCTTTTGTGCCAGGTAGGCCTCATGGGGGCGGGCTGTGGCTTTACCCTACTTTGTGGATCCCCTGTGGTGGGTTGGTCCCTCAGAACAAATGTTTGTTGAAATAAATTGAAATTAGGAAATGTACCATGCCACCCAGCCTTCTTTTTCCCCCCGTTTCTTCTGTAATGCTTGTTGGGAAGTAGCAATGATGTAGGAAGAAAGAACAGGAGAGAAACCCCTTGGTAGTTACAAGGAGAAATGATTGTGGTGCCATTTTTTTTTTTAAAGCCCTGGGTCTGATCTGTCCCAGATTGGATTAACAGTCTTAGAAGAAGTGGGGGGAAAAAGAAACCCCAAAAAAATGAAGCTGCATTTCCCCATTGAGACAGCCTGGAGGGTCTGCCTCAAAGAGGATTGAGGGGGAAATGTTCAGTTTTATTGGTTTGTTCTACTGGGTCCTTCTCTCCAGGACACTGTTTAGTGTACCGAGTGAAGTGGAAAATGAAGAACAGGTGAGCAATCAGCTGTGAAAAGCTTTAATGGACCCAGCACCCCCTTGGGAATGAAGCAAGGCTCTTGCGGGGCGCTCAGGACCAACCCTATTCCAGTTCAATGGGTTTTGTTTTTGTAATGGGAATTTAACTCCCTCAGGTGGCCCCAGGATGGAGGAAGATTACTGCCTTCAGCAACAGTGGGATAGCCACATCTTTAAAGAGAGCCGAGGCCACTGTCTCAGAAGGAACCCCCTGGCTCATTAGAGGCCTTTGGAAATCTTGAACTTCCTGGGTGGTCAGGACAGTGTGGCATGTGACCCCGAGAACAGAGGGATGCTGGGATCCCCTGGGGCTTCCTAGTAATGGAGCTGGGACCATCCTGGAGTGGAGGCTACTCTGGGCCGCTGTGGATCCAGACCCAGGAGGCTTGATAGCGCTACCGCATCTCAGCGGGAACACCTGGGTAGGCGGGTGTCTTTTAAGGTTTCTGGAGCGTTCCATAGAGAATGAGGTCTTGGATTTGGGCTGGCAGGCTGGGAAAGGATGTCTCTCTCATAATAATGAGGAGGAACAGAGCTGTGTTTTTCAGCGCTGCAGATCCCAAGCTAAGTACCTTATTCACTAACGTGCGAGAGCAATGCCTTCACTCCCCGACACTTGCAGAAATGTGGCCTTTGCAAATTAGCCTCTTCCTCTCTCCTGCCCTTTCAGGTTTTCCTGACTACTGAGCTTCTGGAGGAGTAGAATAGGGGGAATGGAATAGAGAGGAGATCGGGGAGGCCGGGCGGGGGGAGAGGGAAGGGTTCTTCTTGCTGGGCCCCCTCCAAAGCCCTTCCTCAGTGTCGAGGATGCTGGTGCTGGGCAGGGCATAAATGAAAATCTGAAAATGAAGTGGGAGAAACTCACTTAGTGGCCTCAGTCAACCTATGTAGCAAATATGGGATGGGGAGACATGAAGAACCGAAAAATGTCTTTGAGTTGCCGGATAAAATACAGGATGCCAATTGCATTTGAATTTCAGATAAACCAGTCATTTTTTAGGCTAATATATGTGTTTTTTAGTATAAATGTCTCAAAGATTGCATGGGAAATAGTAATACTAAAAAAAAAGATTTGTTATGTATCTAAAAATCAAACTGGACATCTTTTTCTGTTGTTTGTTTGTTCTGTTTTGCTAAATCTGGTGAGTCTAGTGCTGTTGGGAGAGGAGTTTTGTGAGCTTTCTAGTTGAGGGGGATTGGAGAAGAGAAAAAGATATTTAATGGAAGCTTGCTGTGGGTTATAGACTGGACCCTCTCTTTGAGCAATGCTAGTGCGATTAGAAAGCAGTATGGGTTACATTTGCTTGTAGGACTGTCTTCTTCAAATGTCACTCCATGCAGACTGGATAACAGGAGATCCTGGTTTATGTCTGGGGTACATACATATTATTATTTCATTTAATCCTTACCTTTATGTAAGGTAGGTGGCATTGTTCTTGCTTTATAGATGAGGGAAATAACACTCAGAGAGGTTAAATAACTTGCCCAGAGTCACACTGTGAGTAGAGGAGCTGGATTCCAAGCCTAAGTTCATGGGGCCTCCTGTGCTCTAAACCTGAACCTAAAGAGCCCACGTCAAACTGAGTTCTTGCGTGCCAGCTAAAATGCTGCTAGGATACACATACATGTGTCTTAAAGTACTTGAATATAAATGATAAATGCATGTGGAATGGACTGGAGGGTTTGTAGTATTCCTTTTTCAGTTAAAGGAACAGATCTGGAGGAGATAAAAATCACACAGGCAGGTAGTAGCAGAGCCAAGACCAGAACCCGGACCCTTGGAGGGGATACAGGGAATGAGAGCTCCAGGGGACAGCTGCAACGAAGTGAAGCAGATCCAGCTGACTGCCCCTTTTTTGTCAACCTCCTCCTGCCTCATCACCCCACCTCCTCCTCCCCCGCCACGTCTCATGCTCCCCCTGCCTTGAGCCCTGTCCATTTCCAATGTTCTTGCTCTGAATCAGCTGTCATAATCCCTACAAGGTGTTGGCGGATAACAGCCTGCGGGAGGATCATAAGATGTGGGTCCAGTGGAAGATATTAGCGGCTACAGAAGTCTGCGAGAAGTGTGTGCCCGGACAGACATTGCAAGAGATGCCAGAAGGCCCGGCCTGCACGTGGCCTTTACCTTGGGGCATTTGCTTTGGTCCAGTGTCTGTTCACAGCTTTGCTATTCCAGAAGCTCTCTGTTCTCATGCCCTCAGTTTGACTGGATGAGCCATGATCACTCAGAGGAATGGAACTCAGAGAGAAATACAAACCAAAAAAGCCAATTTATTAATGTACAATAAGATATAAGGCTGCTGAAGTGACTTTAGCCCGAATTGTGCCTTCTCTCTCATAGGATGAGAAGCTATGTGGAGAGTCATAGTATCAACGAGCTGTTCAGGGCTCCTGAAATCAGGGCAGGGGCCAATAGGTAGAGAAGACTAGAATTTAATGGCATTGAGAGCTAAGGTCTGGGGCCACCAATTTTGCCAGAAAGAAATACTTGTCAGAACGGTGGGATGCATTCCTCCATCAAACTAGGCATACTCTCTTCTGGACAGTGCTGGAATATGGCATACAGCATACTCAAAAGGGTGTAGTGATTGCAGAGAGCTTAATGAAGGGATTCTTTTCAAAGGTGTTTCAAAGCCAACAAGAGATGATGAAGCAAGCACTCCTCATCTAGCCCCAATCTAGAAACCCTGGGACTAATTACCAGCTCCAGAGCAAAAGGAGGAAGTAGTTACCAGAAGCTGGAGAAGGCTGCATTTGGAGGTCTGAGGGAGAGCATTTCCACAGGACCCATGGCTCTCTGATGGGAGAATACCTACAGCCATTGCCGAAGCTGTCTAGCAGGGAAGAGATCCTTGGGCTTCTCTCTCCTCCTGTCCTCTGATCCTGCTCGTGCCTCCCATTGGTTGAACATAACTGGAGGCCAGAGGGCTTGATTCTGTTGGTTGAGGCCAGTCTTTCGGATCACAGAGCAACATGGAGAAGGTGGAGAACAGCTCCAGATGGGCAAACAGAGATCCCTGGCACATGGACCTGCAGGCATTGTGCCTTCTCTTTCCCCGACTTCCTTCGAGGCCATGCTGCTTCTGCTCGAGACCATCCAGAATAATCTCCTTAATGTGGTGACTCAGGGAGGCATCTTCCAGGTCTAAGAACCATTTTTTCTCCTTCAGATGACTCTGGGTATCTTTGTTCTGATCAGGTAAGTGATGAACTCATTAATGCAATATTATAGTCCTATTTTCCTTGTTTTCTCATGGCTTTAGGGCTGGGGTTGGGGCTCGTCAGAGCGGCCTTGTAAGCCAGCAGAATTCAGCCCCATTGGATAAAAGAGTTAAGGGTAGAAAACTCAAGAGCTGGCCAGGGCTCTCTCAGATACTCTTGGTATCACCTTTACCAGGAGTGCTCGCATTTTATTTCATTTTAAAAAAAGATTTTATTTATTTACTTGAGAAAGAAAGAATGAGAGAGAGCGAGCACGAGAGGGGGAAGTTCAGAGGGAGAAGCAGACTCCCTGCTGAGCAGGGAGCCCAGTGTGGGACTCGATCCCAGGACTCCAGGATCATGACCTGAGCTGAAGGCAGTTGTTCAACCAACTTAACCACCCAGGTGCCCCTGTGTTTGCATTTTAAAAGGGACTCTTAAATATACAAAACTTAAGACCTGAAAGAATGTATTTAAAAAGGCAAAATTTAAGTTTAGTAGTGGGGGAAGAGTGCTGGGCTAAATAATGGCCACCCAAAGATGGGTATGTCCCAATCCCCAGAACCTGTGAGTATGTTGCCTTATATGGAAAAAGGGATTTTGCAGGAGTGATTAAAGTAAGGACTTTGAGATGTGGGGGACTATCCTAGGTAGAGCTAATATAACCACAAGGGTCATTGTAAGGGAGACAGGAGGGTCAGAAGCTGGGAGAAGAAATATGACAACAGAAGTAGAAGTTGGAGTGATGTACTTTGAAGGTTGAAGAGGAGGTCCCACGAGTCGAGAAATTCAGGAAGCTAGAAAAGGTGAGGATTCTTGCCTACAGCCCTGGAAGGAACTTGGCCTTTGATTTTTAGCCTCATAAAACTCACTTTGGACTTCTGACCTCCAGAACTGTAAGAGAAATTAGTTTGTGTTGTTTTAAGTCACTAAATTTGAGGTAATTTGTAACAGCAATTATAGAAAACCAACACAAAGGATATCTTTAGGGTAGAGGCTCCTTTCCAACATCCTTTAACCACAGGCTACCCTAAGACCTGCTTAGGATAGCTTTTTTTTTTTTTTTTTTTTTAAGAATTTGTTTATTTATTTGAGAGAGAGTGAGAGATACTCCAGTGGGGGGAGGGACAGAGGGAGAGGCTCTTCAAGACGACTCCCCACTCAGTGGGTAGGCTGATGAGGGTCTCGATCCCATGACCCATGAGATCATGACCTGAGCCGAAACCAAGAGTCAGATGTTTAACCAACTGAACTACCCAGGTGCCTCTAAGGATAGTTTGTTTTTTTTTTTTTTTGCCAACCAGTCTTGAGTTTCCATACAGACATCTGTGGGCTAGAATCCTGAGCAGAAAAGCTGCCGTGGTTAACTGCCTATGACATGCACGGCTGATGCTCGCAGTCTGTCTGTCTGTCACGGCTCACCAGGGTCCCTGGGCTCCTGCATCTCCCTTTGAGTCCAGAGCACTGTGTTCCTAGAAAGTGAGAAAGGCAGACAGGTTGTGAGGAGGCCTCTCCAGGCAGGGATGGTTGGCCAAAAAATTAAGGAGTGACATGAAGGGCACCTTTCCTCTTGTCACTCTGCTGCAAAAGTAGCCTAAGGAAATAGTTTTGAGTCTGCTTCGAGCTGAAATGCTTGGTGGGCAGGGGGGGGGAACCACCCATGGCATGAACTTCAAGTCATTTAGCCGATTTCCTTAATTTTTTTCTCCACCCCTGTGGTGACCCTGACAGGCTCTCGAAAGAGGTCCTTCTTTTTAAGGCTGTTTTCTTTCTTCAATTAAGCTGCACACACTAAATGGAAATAAAGAGGACATCGCTTAAAATGTGACTTTAGGATGAAATGGAATATGAAAAGGCTTAAATCCGTTTTAGAGACAGCCTCTTCTGTCAGAAATCAATACAGCCCATGCGTCCCACAATGTGTCAGTTCATGAAGCAAAAATGACTCGAACTCTCAATTTAACATTTTCAAAGCCGATATTAAATTCCAAGATTTTATATCTGCTGTTGCCCATTTAGGACCAAGTTATAAATCTGAAGTCTCTCCCCAGCTTACGAGTCTGACAGTACTCGATAAAAACTTTTATAATCAAGTTCGATAAAGAATCACAAATCTCCATCCTGTGATTTTTTAGCTTACAACAGTCTGCGTAAATAACATCTTCCTGCCTTGATGTTTGTCAATATTTGTCATCTTAAAAAAGGGATAAAATAGAAATACTATGTAAACTCTCACTTTTTGGGGGGAAATTACAGTTAGTAAAGGATTCAATGAGTAAGATGTCTTTACAGTGGCATTACTTAAAGCCAAAAGCAGAGGGAACAGCAGGCAGAGCAGGCTCCCCGCTGAGCAAGGAGCCCATGTGACACTCGATCCCAGGACTCGGGGATCATGACCTGAGCTGAAGGCAGACACCCAGCAGCAGACTGAGCCACCCAGGCGTCCCAATTTTGTTAGTATTTTTTAAAAGATTTATTTGTTTATTTGAGAGAGCACGAGTAAGCAGAGGGATGGGCAGAGTGAGAATCCTGAGCAGAGCCCCTGTGGAGTTTGAATTTTTTTTTTCCCCCACCCACCCCCCAGGCTGGGCTCCATTCCACAACCCTAGCAACACGACCTGAGCTGAAATCAAGAGTTGGGTGCTTTGCCCAATGAGCCATCTAGGCGCTCCCAAAAGAGTCTTATCTTAAAAACAACATGATAAAACATCTGCTGGTAGCCCCTGCCTCCAACTGTGCACTGGGGGCTCCTCCTAAGTGTACTAGTGTGGAGCAGAAAGGAAAAAACAGCTCAGTTGTATTTAGTGTGAATCAGGTACCCAGCATTGTGCTGAGTGCTCTGGGTTATTTCAAGTCTTCACTGCCCCAGTCCTACGACGTTGGCATGAATACTCTGATGATAGGCGAGGAAACTAAGAATCAGAGAGGCCTCATTTCTTTGCCTAACCCGTGCAGCGAGTGAGCGGGGTGTGGGGGGTGGGGTGGGGGTGGGGTGGGGGGGGGCTGGCATTTAAGCCCAGGCAGACAGGCTCCAGAGGCTGTGCTCTCAGCCCTGGCTCTTTGCTGTGCTGCCTCCTACTGCTCCGCTGCCTGTCTGGCAGGGTGTCAGAAGCTCTGGGAGACCAGCCTATGCGAAAATTCCTAGCCAAGAGTCCTGAGTGTTTATTCTCAGTCTCAGAATTCAAGGAGCTGTAAATTCTAATTGAGTCAAGTCTGTTTCTTACCTGGGACTGTTATGTTTGCATGAATAAAGGTTTGAGATGAGTTTTGTCAGCTTCCCCGGGGGTGGGGGGTTAGCCAAGAGGATGAAGGGAGCTCCTTAACAAACCTGAAGTCAGCTGATGCACCCCCAGCTGCAGAGGTGGGGTTGGGGGCCAGGCTGGGGAGCCCCCAGACCCTATGGACTGAGTAGGCTTCCTGGACTTTAAATCTAAGTAGCCCCACAGGGTCCCACCCTCAGGAGGGACCCACGTGAGGTTAAATGCTGTGCTGTCACCATCTTGAAAGTCTTCATAATTTAAAAAATTTATTTTAATTAATTTTTTAAAAAAAGATTTTATGTATTTATTTGACACACAGGGAGAGAGAGAGCGCACAAGCAAGGGGAGCTCAGTAGGGGATCAATGTGGGGCTTGATCCCAGGACCCCAGGATCATGACCTGAGCCGAAGGGAAAGGTTTAACCAACAGAGCCACCCAGGTGCCTGTGTATATGTGTGTAAATATATATATATATATATAAATATATTTAATAATTATAAATATAAGCAATAATTTATATTTATAAATATTTAATTTATATATTTATGTAAATATTTTAAAGATAGATATATTTTAAAGATAAAGATTTATAAATATATAAATATAAATATATATATATAATTTTTTTTAAAATCAAGGGACCTTACATTCCTCACATTCTTCTTGCATGGGGAACTGCAAATTGTGTAGCCACACATGCCTTAGGGCATCAGAGGGAGAAATTCGACCTGAAATTATGGCACCAGAGGCTCAGGTGGGAGGGGAGAGCTGCAGGCCCAGGACAGCGAGCAGGTGGAGCAGGGGCACTGGAAACCCAATGCCAACTTCTCCAGCAGCCCCTTTGCAGGAACACTCTTAAGGCAAACCTCAGCCGGGGGGGGGGGGGCGTGGGAAGGGGGCAGCAGGCGGGTGCAGCTCTACTTTGTTTCCTCTCTCACTTTGTCCTTGGGTCTCATTTCAGTCCCAGCCTGGACCTGTGCCTAGTATTCACTGTTAGAATTTCCATACCTAATAATTCTATGAGTTCTTTATATTTCCTGTCTCATACTGCTTCTATTTTGTCTCTTTAATTCTACTTAATGCTTGTTTCAGATTCTCGGTCCGTTTGTTCTTATTCTAATCCTTCTAGTCCAAATGGCACCGGTGGCTTGTGCGGTCTGCTGTGTTTCTTCTGAAAGTGTGCCGGTGGCCCAGTTAGGGAGAGCGTAGTCCCCAGGAGCACTCTGGGCTGCTCTGTAGTGTGTACAGGAAAGTGCCCAAGGCCAGGCCCTTGTCCCAGCCACCTCCCCAGAGGCTTCTCAAGCCTTGTTGCTATTGTTAGCCTCCTCGGTGTTAGTTCCTGAAAGCCTGAAAGCCCGGCTTCCCTCTGTAGTTTTTCCAGCACGTATTTGGGAAAGGGAGCCAGTGGCCCTGCGGGTCCGCCAACTTGGCACGTACTGGAAGTCTCTGTCTGGCTCTCCTCTGGCTCTTGGGTAACCTAGCCATGCTGTCCTTTCCCTCCCTTGTGGATGGGTGAAGCCTATTTTATCGTAAGTTGCTAGGTAGGAGAATTTCTCCATTTCAGTGGGCCCACTTCAATTCATTTACAAAGGGTCAGTCATCTGCTCCTGCCAGGTAAACAAGATCCTGATAGTGAAGGCCAGTAAACAAGGAATGTGTGGGGAGAGTGCTGTCCCTTCTGATTTCTGACGGGTGGAATTTCCTTGCAGTATCATTGGCCACACGTCAGGCAATTATGCAGGAACATGTTCTTGTTTTTTTGGAGAGGGCATTTAGGGGTGAAGTTTCATGATGTATATAATTTATTTTAAAATACTTCAGCATTAAAAAAAAAAGAATTTAACAATAAGAATTGTTAGTCCCTAAGATTACATTTCTAAGACCATAGGTTGCAGGGAGCATTCTTGGAGGGAAATAATGTTTCTATCTTATAGTGCATGTAATCTGCCTTACATTGTGTATAATCATGTTACTTGTTCTAGGTAGATGCTATGGTATGAACATTTATACCCCCGTCCCCCATTCTTAGGTTGAAACCCTGCTGCCTGGTGTGATGGTAATAGCAGGTGGGGTCGTAAGGAGGTACTTGGCTCAGGAGAATGCAGGTCTGGTGAATGGGATGTGTTTCCTTATAAAAGAGGCTCTAGAGAGATCCCTGTCCCTTTCTAGCAGGTGAGGATGCGTTGAGAAGACCCTGATTATGAACCAGGAGGCAGTCCCTTGCTAGAATATCACTTTGTTGGCTGGATTTCCAGCCTCCAGAACTGTGAGAAACACATTTTTACTATTCATAAGCCACCCAATCTATGCCATTTTCCTACAGCAGCCTGAGTGGACTAAGACAGTAACTGTTTGGCAATAACCTAATTTCATGAATTCTGCAGAAGTAATGTCCATTTGACAGATGAGAAAACTGAGGCCCATTGAGCTTGTGACTTGTCTGGGCCACATATTGAACTAAGGTAGAAGGGGTGCCGGGTGCCTGGGTGGCCCAGTTGGTTAAGTGACAGATTTGTGATTTTGGCTCAGGTTGTGATCTCAGGGTGGTGGGATTGGGCCTTGTGCTCAGAGACTGCTTGAGATTCTCTCTCTCCTGTCCTCTCCCCCACCCCATGACTCACTCTCTCAAAAAGCACATGAGTTAATACATTTAAACTACTTAAAATCATGTCTGTCACAGGATAGGCAATATGTTTTGGCTCTTATCATATCAGCAAGGATATTTAAAAAATCTCTTCAAAGATGCATAATGCATTATTATATGGTCACAATGCACCTCAATTCCATTATTAGATCATTTCTAATTTCTTTTACTACTGTGACATGACAAAAAATATATTTGGTTTCTGCCTCCAGTTCTAGACACACAACTCCTAAAATCTCTGGAAATTTCATGATGGGAGTGTCTTTTGTTCTAACGAGGCAATTTTGTGTGGGCTCCTGGATGGCTTCACAAGGGGAATGGCTCACCAAAAAGACCCAGCCATGATTATAAGCCTTGAACTATCAGCTCTGCCTCTTGTCCTCCAGGGAGGGGATGGGCTAGAGATTGATTTCATCATTGTTCATGATTGCACTTACCTGATGAAGCCTCGGTCCCTAAACTATAGGGTTCAGAAACTTCTGGGTTGTTGAGGACATCCACATGCAGAAAGGCTAGAAGCTCTGTATCTGGAACATTCTGGACCTCACCCTTCATACCTCTTCACCTGGCTGTTCATATGTATCCTTTATAATATATTTAAAATAAACTGAAAAATATAAGTGGATGTTTCTTTGAGTTTTGTGAGCCACAAAAGCTCATTATAAAAACAAATGATCAACCCTGAGGAGGGAGATGAGAGAACCCACATTTATAGCCAGTTGGTCGGAAGTATGTGTGAGAACTTGGGACTTGCAGTCAGTGTCTGCAGTAGGCTCTTGTGGGTCTGAGCCCTTGACTCAGGTGATCTGTGCCAACCCTCTTAGTGTCAGAATTGAATTAAATCACAGGACATTCAGTGGGTGCCTGGAGAGCTGGAGAACTGGTTGATGCGGCAATCTCTTCCCCCACATTTGGTATCAGAAGTGTGGTGAGTAGAGAAATCATTTTTTCGTTTAATTACTTATATTGGTAATGCTGTGATGAACATTCCTGTGGCTCCGTCTGTCAGCTGGGGAGGGAGCTCTTTGGAACATATACACAATTTTGTGTATATAAAAGACTGTGGAGAAAGGGTCCATGGCCTTCATCAAATTCTCAGAGATTCCTAATTCAAACGATGTTAAGAGCAGCTTGTTGAAGATACAGTCCTTGGCCACCCAGGTTTGGTCCTGGAGGAAGGGATGGGAGGTGTGGACATCAAGGTTGGGAGCACTCATTTACACGAACCAAGCTCCTGGGGAAGTTCTGGAGGCATCGTGTCACATCAGCAGTGAATTCATATGTTGTATTCATGGTAGCTTATTTCTAGGGTGATTTCTGTAAGTGACTAATCTAACCACCTTATTATTCTTGTTATGAGATCAAGTAACTTTGTGGTCTAAAAATATGTGGTTCTTCAGTCCACTGTATCCAGGCTGTTCCATTTGAGGGTAAGGTATGATTGCCCCCAGTGTGTATGTGCTGTGTGCCAAGCGTTCTATAGTATTTGTTGAGTAAATGAATGCATAAATGGAAGTGCTGTCAAAAGTGGAAATGCAAAGAGGAAGTGGCCCATGTTTGTCAGGCCCTGGAATGATGGAGCTTTCGTGATGGCAAGAGATCCAGAGAAAGGAAAAGGAGGCCCAGCATCCTGGTGGAGAAGGGAGATGGCGAGTAGATGCTGCATGGAGATGGCCTGAAGCTTGGGTTCTCAAAGAGCCGGGATGAGTGAGAGGGTAATGGACAGATGTCTCAGATCAGGCAGTGGGGGTGCAGGGAACAGGAAGCACCTGGCCTCCGGTGTGGGGCCAGAACCTGCGGCGATCGCACTCACCCCAACTCAGCAGACCGCCACGGGACTCAGCCACGCTGCAGCTGAGAGCTCAGTGTCCCACCCGGGGCGGCGGGCTGGCGGTGCCTCAGAAACCCACCTCCCACTCACGGCTTCATTTTGTCTGAGCCTCCCCAGCAGCAGCTGCTCAGAAACCACCCAACTTCCAGGCCAGCGGCCCTTAAGGTCTGAACTCGTGGGGGCCGCTCATCTATGGTGTGGATCACTAGGCTCCACCTCTTGAGTGTTTAACTTAGCAGGGCTCGGGGGAGCATTTCCAGTGCTGGTGCTCACAGACCACCTATGTTCCTTCAGGTCCACTGGGAAGCGGATGCCAAGATGGGTTTGGCCATAAATGAGATTTACTGGGGAAATGCCTAGGTAGCGTCAAAGGGTGGGAGCCCAGGAAGCGGGTGAGCTGGCACCCCAGTGCAGCTCTGGTCCCTGTGAGGGGGGGCGGGGTATGGTTAGTGAGAAGAGTTAGGATAACTGCAAAGTTCCAAAGGAACAATTGCACCAGGCCACCCTGACTTCAGACACCAACTACAAGTTCAGAGGCTCCAGGACCACTCTCATAGTTCAGCGATTTCTAGAAGGACTCATGGAACACACTGAAAGCTGAGGATTAGTTTATTACAGGGAAAGGATGCAGACTGAAGTCAGTCGATGGAAGAAGCACATAGGACGGTGTCCAGGGACGTGTCAGACCCAGGGCCTTTCTTGTCTTTTCTCAACGGAGTCAGGACAGGTTGCTTTCCATGCATCCATGTGAGACAATATGCACAGAGTATTACAAACCAGGGACGCTCAGCTGAGCCCTGGTCTTCCTTCAGAGCTTTTGTGGGGCTCTGTCACATAGGCATGACCGGCTGACTGCCCACGTAGGACATCTCTTTGGGGGACCACATCATCCTTCCTTGAGTGACCAGCCCCTACTGTAACTCATAGGGCTCCTAGGGGGCCAGCCCAACGCCCCCAGGCAAACAAAGATTAGCTCCCAGGAGTCAAGGGTAAAGGCCAGACCTCTTTTTGGGCAAGGCTCAATTTTTTTTTCTTTTAAAGATTTTATTTATTTATTTGACACTCAGAGATCACAAGTAGGCAAAGAGGCAGGCAGAGAGAGAGGGGGAAGCAGGCTCCCCATTGAGCAGAGAGCCCGATTCGGGGCTTGATCCCAGAATCCTGGGATCATGACCTGAGCCGAAGGCAGAGGCTTTAACCCACTGAGCCACTCAGGCGCCCCAAGGCTCAATTTTTTACTACTCAGATGGGAAGAGTCTTAGTAGCACAGCTCAGAGAAAGGTTCAGCCAGAAACATGGGGAATGCCAGAGCCAAAACTGCTTTGGAGGAGGCCTGGGTCTCTCAGGAATGGCCTGCATGAGTCCATCCACTGTTCCCCAATGCTCAGTCCAGGGAGTGTGGCTTCAGGCTGAATGTAGGTGTGGAGCCTGAGGAGCAGTGACTGGGACCTCCAAGCGGGCCTGCTCTCTGCAGCAGGAATGCCGAGTGGCCTCTTGATGGCACGAACTTGCCACAAGAGCTGGGAAGGAGAAGCAGGGCAGCTGCTGGGTAAGGCTGGTCCCTGGCCTTCCCACTCTGACGCTCATTACGAGACTTCTCAGCCTGACAGGTCTGCCTCCCTTTCCTCCTCCACCCCAGGCTTCTGGCTCCTGTGATGAGGAAGGTGGTCCTGACTGGGCTGTCCATATGGCCGCGGCAGTGGGGTACAGCCTTGACTGTGTGCTCCCCTCCCACTGAGGCTCTGGAGTGGCTCTGGGCCATGGGATGCAGAGTCCGGGCAAAGCCAGAAAAGACGCTACTGGGGTGCAGGCGGCAGCACCCCATGACCCCGTGAGGGGGTCACTCCTGGGGCTTCTGCTCCAGCTGCTGCTCGCCTGGGATCCCAGCAGCGTGGCCCCAGCTCACACAGAGGAGCCCCAGGGGCTGTGGCTCAGAGTCTCCAGCTCAGGGATGGGTCAGGTGTCCAGAGGCACCTGTGGGGGAGCATGGGCTCAGGGGGCAGCTGGGGAGGAGCCCCCTGAGTGTCCACAGCCAGATCTCCTGTCACGGTCCCTTCTAGGCTTGTGCTGATTTCTCCTTCTGAAACTCCACAAGCCACCACAAGTTTGGGCAAGAAAGCAGGTGGGGAAACTGAGATTATAGAGAAAGTGTGGCGTATAGCCCAACCATGTGGAACCAGGAAGGGGATGACTCAGAACAGAACGCCAGGGCCGCGGGTGTGTTTTTTGCCGGGCACAGCTGGGCCTGCCCTGCGTCTCACAGCCTCTTTCCTTCTTCCACCTTCGCTCTCACGTTGTCTCACTGTTTTCCCTTCCTGAGGTCAGATGCCAGCCCCCGGGCATGGTGCATGGTCCTTCTTACTGAAGAATGCAGAAGAATCTTTGCACACTTAAAAAAACAAAGAACAAACAAACAAACAAAAAACCCTGGGCCTGGGCCACTTTGCATCAATTCTGAGCCTCAGGGTAGGGATGGGCAGCCTTGGTGGCCCTGCGTGTGACAGAACTCCAACGCTGGAAGCACTGTGATCTTGGGGACAGGACGTTTGGACATGCAGGCTGGCCTCCTGAGTCCTTTAACTTACTATACCGTTGACAATTATGATCACACTTCTCAGATTCTAAGACACCATTGGTTGTAAGATGTACCATCAGTTTAATAACTGCTTTTAGGGAGAGAAAAAGAAACATGGCCACCTTAAATGCACACATCAACTCAAACACCTGCTCTGATTTCAGGACTATTAATGTGTGAAAAATAAATGATTTAAAAATGATTTTTTTAAAAGCAGAATTTATAAAAAAAAAAAAAACTAAGCAAGAAGAGACTTTTTCTAATTCTGGAATTGAGATGCAAAAACCAATACCCACGTTTTGGAATAATAATAGTTTTGATAGACTTTTACCCCGTGCCATTGCTATCTTTTTGAGAGGAAGACGACATGAGTTGACCTGATAGACATTCAATCAAAAGGATGGCATATTTGTGATATTTATAGTCAGTGAGCAGTGCAAGGTTTAAATTGGTTACTAGATATTTGCATCTTTTAACTACACAGCTGAAATAAGAGAACTGTAGGACCTTTCTGGCTCAGGACAATAATGTTTGTGGAGCACTTTTTAGGTGCACATATTTCATCTTTACTGACTCGTAGAAACGCACCAAAATCTCAGGAGAAGGTGCTAAGACCACCGTGACCTTAGAGATGAGAACAGGAAGCACCGAGATTCAGCAGTGGCTCTGGGTCTCACAGGCAGGACGTGGACTTGAACTCAAAGGGTGTGACCCCCCCCCACCAACTGCACTAGACAATCTCTCTTTAAGCTTAAGGGAGGAAAAGAAAGCAGATATAACTGAAGATCTCTAGTCCCTGTGGGCAGGACGTGTTGGGTCGGTCTAAAAGCAGTGGTAGGCTGGTAACCCTCCCTCAAGATGCCTTGTTTAGAACACTTACTGATATCTTTGGTGTAAACACTTCTGCTTTGGCTGATTTCAAGATACCACTCACTGGTAAAATTCTGAGTGTTTAACAGTTGCCTCTCAGGAGTTGGCGTGACTAGCTCCAACATACCCCTGGTTGAAAGTAGTTGTTTATGTCGATATGGGGCAGTTTGGTCAAGAATGTGTTTTCCGTGACATTTGTTCAGTTAAGCCAACCATGGGTGGGACTCGGGGCATGTATTTAGGGCCTGACGCAGTGTCTCCCCTCCGTCTCCCCTCCTGCTCACCGGGGAAGCCAGCCCCTTGCTGGATTCTGGGAGGACGAGTGCATGCTCGCCACTCCTCACCGGCCTCCTGAGTGTCACAGATGAAGATGGAGACCCAAGTCCCCATCCAAAGAGAGGCAGTTGCCTGGCTCATGTTCACAAAGGAGTGAACATGAGCACGAACATGAACATACTCACTTGCCTCCGGAAGCAGAGGGGCAGGGCTGAAAGGAGGTATAAGAGAAGAGAAACGCAGGTTAGAGACGAGGAAAAGGGGCATCTGGAGTGGCAGAGTCGAGGCCACTAGTGGAAGGCTGGTGAGCTGTGGTCAGTGAGGGCAGAGCAGAGAACAAACCCTACAAAGCAAAAGGACTGGAGAACATTCAGGTTCCTATCGGGACAGCTCTAGAAACAAAGTCACAAAGTCAGATGCCTACAGGCGCCAGGCAGATGACAGAAGTGGGCAGATGAATCAAGGTCTGAAAAAACAGGAGTGGCAGGGCTTGTGGTCAGCTGGAAGCACAGTCCCCACCAAAAGATACTGACGAGTCGTGGGGTTTTTGTTTTGGTCTTAACATCCTCGGTCAAACAAAATAGGTCCACAACCTGGATGCAGGCCTCTGGCTTTGTGGGTTCTGTCACCAAGGCTTCCTAGCAAGATGTAGAAGGCCAGACTCAGAGGTCAGCTGGCCTGGGGCTGCAGTCTCCCCGCTCCCTGTGTGAGCAGGGGGACACCAGGGGTGGGCGGGCAGTGGGGGAATCCGTCCCAGGTGCAGGCAATCAGGGGTGCATCGTCTAGAACATTTTAAAACAACAATCAAACAAACTAAAATTCGGTCAGTTTTTTATTGTCAACACGTGCTGGCCCATCTGAACCACGTCAGTGATCAGAATACCCACTCTGAAAACAATCTTTTGTTGGTCTGAGTCCTACATAATTGCTGTGGCTGCTGTTGAGTTTCCCTCATATGGATGTAAGCTTCAATTAACACATTTAAATCACTTATCTGTTAACGAGCCTTGCATTCTACGTGAAAGTTAATTTGAGAATTAACCCCCGACTCCAGTGGATCTGCCCACAAGAGTATGTTTTGAGAAGAAGTCCCTAATGATTTGGAGCCTTTCTGTTCTAAAGCCTGTAAAATCACATATTCCTGTGGCTCAACAATAAATTCAAAATAAACAATGATAGTGGCTGATTGGAAATGTGAAGAAACAGACTAAGAGTTAGTGGGGTTTTGTCATTCTCTGCACTCGTTGCCGGAACAATGCCGAACGGCAATGCTGAAGTGCCTTGTTTTCCCAGGCGTTTAAAAAGCTGGATGCTGGGGCGCCTGGGTGGCTCAGTGGGTTAAAGCCTCTGCCTTCGGCTCAGGTCATGATCCCAGGGTCCTGGGATCGACCCCCCCCCATTGGGCTCTCTGCTCAGCAGGGAGCCTTCTTCCCCCTCCCCATCTCTACCTGCCTCTGCCTACTTATGATCTCTCTCTCTCTGTCAAATAAATAAATAAAATCTTAAAAAAAAAAAAGCGCTGGATGCTTATTCTAAAGCAATATATATCAGAAGTTTACCAGCTGTACTAGAAACGTAGGGTGAATTTTCTGGGGAAGGTGTTTTAGCAGGAATTTTTTGACTGTGATGATATTTGAAAGCGTCCACACTAGATCCCAAAGAAACAAACCCACGGACCGTATTGCAGCTTCTGGAGTTTGCTGTGATGAGGGATTTTTAGGAATCTTCTACAAACCCGTCACTATGTTTAAGACGTCCTATTTGTATATCTGTTGATTCACGTAAGAGTTGTCCTAAATGGAAATTGATTAACTATGAGTGAAGAGAGATCAAGAACTGTTTGCTGAGCATGAATATGTGAAGTTAAAAGTCTTGACAAAGCCATTAACAAATGGGTAGAGGTTAAGCCTGGAAAAAGAAACCTGTATTATTTATTACTGCAGCAGACCAGTCTGTAGGTAGGTTTGTCCCAGTTTTTAAAAATATTGATGTACTTGAAACATACCAATCCATTGTTTTTCTCATTTTTTATATTTTAACACTTGCATATTTTTACGGTATGGTTATACATATGGAAGAAGGTCTCCCCCTACCCCAGTATTTTATTTAAACCGTTTTCCAACATAGGAACGGTTTTGAGACAACCTGATCCCGATCAGTTGATGGCCCAATGGAGAGTCCATTTTGGCAGCACAAAATGACGTTGGGAGCAACCATGGAAATTCTGGAATTTGAAAGTTTGATCTCATGGTCAGGGAGTAGTGGGTCTTGTTCCCACTTGAGAATGAAAATACTGTGAAAGCTTTTCTAGACACCATTCTAGATAGGCAACATGGGGGTTTTCTCAGACACAACGTTCTGACATTGGGCAGGGAAATGGAGGTGACTTTCCTTTCCTGCTGGCTCCTGTCTCCTAGCTAGCCCATTTCACTGTGGGCTCATGGCGGTTGTCTTTGCAGAACGTGGACATGGACACTGGCCAGTCTGATGAAGGGGCAGAGTTAAGACTGTGAGGATCCCCCTTAAATCACCCTAGAAGGGCAGAGATGGTGGCTTTTTCTGAGGAATAATTTGAGAGGTCCCTGATCCCAGATAGAGCTCTCTTCTCCCCCATAAGCCCTGAAATTCTCACCATCGAGGTATTACTCCTCCTCCTCTTACTACTACAACCATTTTTACAGAAGTGCCACCTGGAAGAACTTCCATGCTCACCTTCAAAATGACAAGGAAGACCAGTTTCCAATCTGGTCATCCGGGGCCTGGAGGCCAGAGATGCAGAACAGGGATGGGTTTACCAGGAGTCTTAGATGCAGAGAGGTCTGGGACAGGGGAGAAAGAGCGACAGAAGGAGGGGAAGGTGCAGACTCCCCACGCTGGAGGAGTGCCCAGTGCCCAGGGATGCAACAGGCCATGGTCCCAGTCCTCAACGCTTTGCCCAGTTCGGTTCAGGGGTCTAAAAAGGTCATGTGTCCGTAGTGGCACGGAGACACTCCAAAGGCAACTGATTTCCTCTTGGAAGCTGTTAAGCTTATTGATTTAAGTCATGACAGGCTCAAGGGCATCGAGAGGTTCTTTCAAAAGGAAATAAAACGGCTTCTGTAGGTGAGTACTGCTTTTTATTTAGGCAGGGGTCTAAATCTATTGAGGTGAAAGCAACTGGGTCTCACCCCTGGAGCAATCTGGGGAGACCTATAAAGTTTATTGATTGGACTTACTTAACTTACACGGGCTAATAATAAAACAACTAGACCCATCCATCAGTCCCCAGGCCCCCCCCAGAGAATGATTAAAGGATGGATTGATTCCTCCTCAGAGATGGCAGTTTATGGGGAAAACACAGAGGGGGTGGGGGCAATAGATGCTGCACAATGACATTCTAGGGCAGCATGCTGGGGAGGTCACTTCTTGGCCAGGTGAGCGTCCTGGCTGAGGGCCAGGAGCTCTCTGCAAAGAGGCTGCAGTGAGCTCTCTGGACAGCAAAGAGCCTCATCAGGAAGGTGGTGGGAAGCCGCCAGGCTTATGTTTGCCAAGGAAGAAAGGGCAAGAAAGTGGGGATATTGACACAGGCTAAAGAAGGAGGGGTGTGGGGGGAGGAGGCTGAAAGCCAAGATAACTGAGAGGCAAGCACCCCAGCCTTGCAGTCTGGAGTAGGGTCCTCTCAAGGGCGTGCTGTGCTCCTGGCCTGCCTTTGAGCCAACAGGAAGGACCTGGAGGGCGAGTTACTCAATCCTCTTCATGGAGTATTTCTCTTGCCTTGAAGAGTAAGACATGTCCTTACCTGGGGTTACGTGCATTCTTGTTGCAGAGACAAGATGTTCCCACTTAAATGAGATAACGGCCTGAAACCTTGGATGACAAAATGCCAAGTGAGTGGCACCCATTCCACTTCTTGCTGGAATTCAGGAAAAGGGGTACGCTGTGAAGGCTGGGGGGGTTGAGGAGAACCTCAGAGGGAGTGTGAGACTTGAACTAGGCGTCCCTCGTTCAAGAAGAGCAGAGGGCCTTTTGATGAGTAAATCTGTCTTCTGCAAATGTAGCATCTGTGGCTCATTGGGCAAATGCTTGAGGACTGTGGGATAATGTACACAGTGGTTAAATGTGAGAGCTCCGAAGTCAATGCTTGGGTTCCATCCTGGGCTCCACTAACATGGACAAATAACATTTATAAATATTTCCTTGCTTATAAAATGGGGATCATAATAGTATTTATATGGTAAAGCAGTTGTAAAGATTAAATGAGACTGATGTTTGTAAAGCTTTTAACACAGGGCCTGGAGATTAGAAAACAGTCAAGAAATGATAGAAATGATAGTCACTGCCCTTCTTATTCTTAGTGGTTGTCAGTATTCAGACTACCAGCAGGTTCTGGAGTTCCCTAGTCGTGGGTGGTATTTCTACGAGCCCATGTTAGTCTCTTGAATTGTATGCATGGTCCTCACCTAGAGCCTGGGCAAGAAGGCCCAGGAGCCCCCTGAGGAGGAGCACGATGGCCATAGCGTACCACAGCCCCAGCCAGCTAGTTCAGCACCTGCGGGGCAGAGATAACCAACCCCCCCCCGACCTTTCCAGAGCCTCCCCCAAAAGCACCACTGTCCCTTTGGGCATCCAACAGAGATGCATCTAGAAGCGCTGGCTCCCCACAGCAACAATTACATAAACGGGCTCCTGACGCTGTGGAATGAAAAAGAAACCAGTCTCCAGGGCAATGCCAGGCTGCCCCGGGTGATGTTTACAAACACCTCCAGGGCTGGGAAAGGAGCAGGGGTTCCTCACTCAGCCTCCAGCTCCTCCTCCCTTCCTTTTCCCTGTGCAGAAGCTGCAGGAAGAAGAAGCCCTCAGGATGGGGGATGAGGAGGGAAATGGAACTTGCATAAATGGTACTTTCAACAAATTGGTAGGGATTAGCCAGGATCTCTCAGAAATCAAGAAATGCACAGGGTACTTGCATTTTTTAAGGCTCCTGGTAACTTAAAAAAAAAGGAGAAATGTCAAAACAGAATCACAGAAATTGCGATATTTTTGGAAACTTTGCATTTAATAAATTGGTATAATTTAACACCGAAGGCACTGAGTTATTCGCAAGATAATTGCAGGAGTTTTGAAAAAATATTAATTCATAACCTACGGGAGGCAGTCTGATCTGAGAGTGGGGACACCTGGGTGAGCTGTATAAAGGACATCGTCTTCTTTCAACGCTGCTGTCAGTACGGCTCTGAGACTGTAGGTATAACCTCATTTGGAGATGAGCCAAAATATTAATTTTGAGGCCTTTGGTTGGCCTGGGATGAACGGAATAAATGGTTTTCCCACATAACACACTGCCCCCACTGGTAGCCCTCGGCATAGCAGAAATAAATAATTGATGTAAGTGTAGCATTTTATGGAGATCCAGAAGTCTTAACTAGTATTCAATAAAGATTCCTTTGTTGAGTTAGAGAAGTACTAAAGAAGGGATTATTATGGCTTCTGGGACAGCATTTTGGGGGGCTTTTTTGCCTTTAGGATCCAAATTTCATGAAAGCATTGCCAATGAGATTCAGTTACATTCACGCGTCTCCACAAAAAGCCTAAAAAGACTGAGCCAAAATGCTAATGGAAGGGAAATGATCCTTCATTACCAATGTAGGTCTATGAGATACCTCTTGTGAATCACTTCTGAGGTTTAGGTCTCTTCTGTCCCTTATTCTGGCTGTGTCCAGTTCTGTGGGCTGCCAGCCAGTTTGCACAGGTGTAGTTGATTATGACTTACCTCAGGGGCGCTTTTTGTACCCCTTGCTTTCTGCCTCTGGGCCTCTGAGTGATGGTGCGGGCAGGGCTGCCATGGAAACATCCTTGTCACTCGCTCATGGGCAGTGTATGCTGTGGCAACCATGCGACTTCACCTGGTGGTCTGGGGGCAATGGAGAACTGCTGTCCCCTTTCTACACCCCTTGGTTGGTGCTGAGACACCTTTCAGACAGCGATGCCACAGTCTCCTGGGATCGTAAAAAAGTAGCCTGTCGACATGGCCAACTCATTACATAGTTCTGAAGTTCTTAGTTCATAGTTTTCTTCCTTCCTCACTACCACTTTTCCCCACCACCTCCTCTCCTCTGCTCCTTTGGTAACTTTTCCGGGAAAGAGTTTGGCCTCTGTCTTAGGCTCTGCTCTGTGCAAACCTAAAACCCTTTTCCTAAGAACTGGTGGCATACCTGATCTTCCTTTTACTGCTTCTTGCAATTGATTTTTTGAACCTAAACGCAAGATTTGACATGGAGAAGTGTTACATGCCATCTGCTGAAATGTTTTTTAATTCTGATTCTGTCATTTAACAATGTTACCTGTTCTTCCTAGCCTTGAGGTATCTTTAAATTTGTTCATAAAATTTATTGGCTGTTTTAAAAAAAGCCGTCAATGACCAACCTCTGTAACCTCATCTCATGCTTCGCTCTTCCTGAAACTACCCTCCCCGTAGCCTCACCTCCTGCAAGTGTACAAATGGGCTCAGCTCTTCCTCCTCAGGGCCTTGGACTTGTTCTTTCTGCTTAGAAGCCTCTTCCCTCAGGCTCTTCGTGTGGATCCATGTCCTACTTCAGGACTCAGTTTAAACATCACTTCTCAAAGAGAGCTTCTCCAACCGCTGTCTTTCAGTCATAGCATTTATTCCAATCCATGGGTCCCATGGGTCCATTGCTTCTTTATTGTTCAGTGCCCTAATTAGAATGCGATCTGTAGGAAGGCAGGGGTATTGCCTGTTTTCTTCACTGCTGTGTCCCTAGCACCCAACTTGGCTCTGACACCAAGGGACTCGGGAGGTACCTGATTTATTCTCCATTTGAGCACTAGATTCTGTCCCTTCTCAACTACCCAAGGGCAAGTCACCAATTCTCCCTCCTCTCTCCTGTGTCATTATCCCCCTTTGCCGAATCATTCCCATCAGCAGATATGCTAGAAGCTCGCCTGTCTGAAAAAGTGAAACAAAACAAACAAATAGACAGCAACCAAATAAACTGCTCTTGGCTTGCATCCGGTACACACTTTATTTCTTGTCTGTCTTCTCCAGTAAATGAGAAGCTGTAGGAATTTTTGTTTGTTTTGTTTACTGTGATATTCCTTGTGCCCCCAAACTGCCTGGCACACAGTAGGCATTCAATAAAAAAAAATTGTTGGATGAATGACTCATTTTACAGATTGAATGAATAAAGCAATAAACCTGTTTTTAATTAACAGAGAAAAAAAAATCCATCTGTATCCTGAGCAATGTCTAAGTAAGTTAAAAGATCAACCTTCAGCTAAGAAAGCAAATATACGTCAGACAGCTCTGTGGAGATAGATGGTGGCTATCTAACCGTGTAAGTGATGCGGGGAAGGACCCTCTTTCATTCTCTGGTGCTGCCTTCTAAAAGCTCAACAGGGCAGTTTAATGGAGAAAGGAAAATCAGCAGTAGACTCTTCTGCATTCAGAGAGTGGCCTTGCCTTAGAGATGGAAAAATTGAGGTCCAGAGGTAGTAACTTCTCTCAAACTCTGCATTCTCTCCTCTAAAGCATAATCCTTCACTGAACACATCCAGATAACTAACTCACAACAAAAGAGAATTTCTTATGCTTGCTCAGAAACTGGGCCCCGAGAATTGCTTGTTGGAAAATTGGCATGCGATAATAGCACCAGCCAGGAGATGGCGATGTGCCTTTCTCTCCGGGAGGGCTACTCTCTAGGCAGCCACTGAGGGACTGAGAGCAACTGGGACCTGGCCAGGGTCAGCCAGGGGCCTCTTGGGAGGAGACCCCCCAAAACAGTGCTCTGCTTCAGAAGCCCTCATTCTTGTTGGCTGGGTCCCCATGAGTAAAATAGTTGTTGCTGAATAAGATGCATTTTTAAGGCTTCAGATGCCAGAGCAACTAGGAATTCAGGACCGTTGGCAGGTCCACAGTCAGGATATTTATCTCAAATTCAGGGAGTTTGAAAATCTAGGACAGCTCCTTGGCAACCCCGTACCGACAGTCCTTTTGTTCGACTTTTCTTAGGCTTAGATGAGAGCCAACGAGATTTTCTCCGAGATGGAGCCCCACCCTGGCCAGCATTCGACCACAGGAATTATTCATCCGGGCCTTAGGGTCCACCAACCCCTGGAAGTGGGTGCAGAATTGCATTCCAGGGTTGAAGGTCGGGGGATATTCTGATAGATAGTTACAGTTTCTGAGGAGAAAGCCCATTGTTTTCATGTCTCTGGGACAGCTCCACGATTCAAGAAAGGTTACAAAACTACTCTTAAAATCTTCCCTTCGCTGATTCTTTACCCCCAGGGAGTCCCCTGAGGTACTCCAATTCTCCATTTTTCACTGAGGGGCGTACCAGTCGGGGACTGGCCAGGAGAAGGAAACTGCATCAGTTACTTGAACAGAGAAGGTAGTATAAAAATTGTGAACTAAGAACCGAGCTGTTAACTTGGTGACTGAAAAGGCAAAACCAGCGCATGAGGGTGTCACAGAGGTAGCACCTGCGGGAAGCAGGCACTCCCCATGGGGCCAGGCGTGGGGAGAGGTGGGGATTATTAAAAACTTAGAAACCTGAAACACACACTTCGAGAAGGAGGCACTGCTGGGCTGAGCTGGCATCTCTGAGCTGGAGAGGGGCCCACAGGGACCTGGTGTCTCCTGGGAGCGGGGAGCGTGAGGAGGCTCAGGGTAAGCGTTGGGAAAACTGCATACTGTGTGCAGGTGACACTGCGAGGGAGAACTGCCACTGCCCAGGCGGAGAGGGGACACTAGAGTGACAATGAAGGGACAGGAACCCCACAGGTAGCACATATGATAGAACATGTTCTCCAGCTCGGCCCCCTCCCTCTAACTCTTCCCATAGAAGAGTTACCATGGAGCCTGGTTTGCAGAGTCTGGGCCTCACAAGGAGGAGCCCAGAGGGGCAGGTTTGGAGCTGAGAGACTGTAAGTTCAAAAGGTCTCCCGAAAAATTTTGCTCACTCTAATATTCACAGCCATTATCCAATCTGTTCATGCCCAGGCTTTCCAGCTCTTAATAGAGTCATCGTTGGGCAGCATCTGGGGGCACATACAGCGGAGTTACTGCTCCGTGGCTGGCAGGAGAAGTCATCTGCTTCCGTGGTCTTGCAGTGATGGGAGCAGTGGTGGCTGTCAGCATTTGTAATCTCTGGTCAGGATGGGTTTCTAAATCGGGTGGGGACAATGGATAATCCTTGATCATAGCTCCACAGTGGCTGCGGGCGCTGCTCTATTTACTTTGTGGGTGTCACCTCTCCAGTGATGTTCTCTGGGCTTCTGAACCAGAGTCCAACTCATCAACAACCACCCACTCTTTCCTTGGGCGCTAGGAAATCTCCCAATTCTGAAAACGTGACTCATGGAGTGGAATCAAAGCAAATTTGTTTTGGTCTCCCACTGTCTTTTCTTGTCCATTCAGGGAAATGAGCTTTCTTCTGCCCCAGACAAAATTTAGGGCAAGCCCCGTGATTTTCTAGTCATGCTTATTAATACCAACAATCGTCTGGTCACTTGGAAACATAGAGCTGGAATTTAGTAGTTGAAATATTCTTGCTTTAAAATCTAAGCTTCCTGCCCTGTCCCACATCAAGATTATTGAAAGGTGGGGACAAAGGGGCTAAGGGGATGGGTATATGGTCAGCTGCTTATGATTTTCCTCCGCCTTCTCCAGCTTGCTAACTATGAGTCCTGACTCTTTCAGAGCTAGAGTTCTAGAACGGAGAAGAAGTGAGGGGAGCAGGGAAGTTTTTACATGACTGGTCTTGGCATGGATTTATCACCTGCTTTCATTGCACTTGGCAGTTGTTTGAAGGCTGACTCTCTGAGGCTCTTTTGGATGACCTTCAGTCTCAATTGCTGAGATCTCTTTCCTGAAGTTTGCTTCATAGGACAAATATTCTGTATTCTAGCCACTCACTCTTTCTTCAGCCTTTGCGAATGTGGTGATAACTCAGGCTGCTCTCTGAGGTCTGTTTGTCCCTCCCTGCAACCCTCTTGGACAGATCTAGGACAGTCTTTCACTACTGCAGATGAAGATGGGACTTCCTCTACCCTTTTATATTCAGTGACTGGAGCCTGCAAATTAAAATGACCAGGGACAGATTAAAAGGAGAGAAGGTCTATGTTTGTCTGTTGGGCGGGGTGGGGTAGGGCTCACACAAAAAGGAGTGGAAATCCCCCAAAGCATTGGGGGTGTCTTATATACCATTTTCACAGTGATAAATTATAAAGAGACAAGACAAGTTAAAAGGGGGGGGGCTGGGCTCCTAGGCGTGGTAAATCGTGGAAATAAATACACAGGGGAAACAAATGGAAGGTAAGAATTATTTTTGCGCTATGGTGAGTGCTGTGAAGTGTGCAAACCTGGCGATTCACAGACCTGTACCCCTGGGGCTAATAATACATTATATGTTAATAAAAAAATAAAAAATTAAAAAAGTAATTTTTGCAAGGCTTCTTATGTAAGTTGAAGTCAGTGCTCTTAGCCATTATGAAAGAGAGGGAAGGGGGCAAAGCATCAAAGGAAATGTATGCCTTGCTTTGACAAAGAAAGAGAGGGCACAGAGTTCCTCTTATGTGCACTGTTTCTTAATTGCCTTCAGCTCAAAATAATCCACATGTCAAAGTGGTATATTTTAGGGTGGTATATTCTTATCCCTTTTGCTGCCAACCCTAATTTGGGTGAGGCTGCTATCTGGCCACATCCTTAATCATTGTTGTGACCAATTTTGAGAGCACAAACTGTCACTGACCTTCTTTTTACTCCACAAAGACACAGTCAGCCCATCCCTGGTCCTTCGGATTTCCCAGGTGGGAATTGGACACTTTTGTACTGTGTTTCCTAAATCTCTCAGTGGACATGTTGGATCCCTTTTACCTAAACTTGTGACAAGGGTCCTATACTCCCTTTTCTCTCTCATGGATGATACTGGGGCTCAAAGTACATCGAAAATGTTCAGAAATCCCCAAAGTACATCGAAAATGAACAAAAATGTTCCTGCTGCTGCCTTTTCTTACCTCCAAACGCTTAGCCATTTTATCACCACGAATGAGGAGCACAACGGTCACACAACTGGTTTCCTCTGCCTGCTTGTCTGCCTGCCTTCCCGAGCCCGCATGGAGGTCTGGCACCTCATTTTGGAATATGATCTCTGTCATCTTCAGGCCTTGGCAGAAATTTCTATTTTAAGATATTGTTCCATGTGTTTGTTGAGAAAAATGAACAAAGTAACTGAGTTGTTTTATTATTCCCAAAGCATCAATATTCTTAAAGTTTCCAAACCTGAGTAAAATGGCTGGCACAGGTCTTTTTCAGTCCACTAGGGACTGTCCAGACATGCTGCAAAACTTCACTCAGGTCCTAGGAATCATCTCCCAGCAGGAATCACTAAACTGTTTCCAATCCCTTGTAAAAGGATCGAAAACTCTGGGGTGCTTTGGCAGACTTTTCTCCACCTCATGGGCTGACCGTGAGGACTAAATGAGATCATATATGCAAAACGTATTTTTTAAATTTTGTAAACTAGAGGCCACCAAGGCGCAAACATGCAGGGGACTGTCATGATTTATGGATACTTTGAGGGGGCTTTATCTCTCTAGAATTTCTCAGGACAGTCCTAAGCAGGCACTTAGAGTTCAAAGAGGAAATTTTTTCTCATTAAAAATAGATCCAGAGCAAACAATGGGGCTATTGGCAAGCGTTTCTAAGGAAAAAGAAAATACACCTAGAGTGTACATGAGCAACATTGGGAGATTGTGCTGCTGAGCCCCACCTCTATGCCCTTGGCTTTCCCCAGGGTCACCTGCAACCTGTTTCCCAGCACTTCCTGTTCCCGCTGCTGCCTGTGGGGGCTCTCTGGACCCTGGCGTTTGCTTGTCTGAGGTTAGCGGGATGAATGCTCCAGGAACAACCCTTCCCCCATGGAGGATGGGTGTGCAGGTCCCCAAGGACCATTCTGAGGTGTGTTCCCTCCCATCTCTCAGAGAGTCCCCGTGGGATCCAGCCCTTCTCTTACCGGGGTAGCCTGCTCACGAACAGCCTTGCCTCCCTTCCCTGTTCCCAGTTCTCTCACCGAGCTTTCTGGGTTCACCACGATAACTACTTGCAACCCGAATCTTTGCCCCAGAGTCTGCTTTCAGGGAGAGCTACTGGAGCTGAGGCAGAAAAGCCATGAGGACTTATCTTTGGCAGGAAAATGTCAGTTATACTAACTGAAATAGTGGCTTCTGCATAAACCTAGCTATCGGATAGAAATTGTTATGTGACCATAATGCCTTGTGGTTGTTGAGAGTTTCCTTCAGGATCCCGAGCAGTTTCCGCCGCCTCGCTCTCCGCCATCATAGAAGTGGCTGCTGTCATTCTGTCTCATTTTCTAGATGAGGAAATAGACACACTGAGCGGCGCAAGGCCACATAACGTGGACGTGACAGAACTGGGACTCTGACTCAGGCAGTTTGGTTCTAGAAGCCACACTTGTATCTCCTCACTGTGCTTTTCAAACTACTGAACACCAAGTAAGCCAAGAGCCGGGTTGCCTGGCACCGTTCCTCTCTTGTGTGAGAGGGAGGCCCAACTCCAGTGTTGCTGAGAGACAGAGGGTACAGTAAGACGCAAGTAGGTGGGGGAATTCGAAGTCTGAATCCAGAAACCACAATTCCAGTCCTCTTACCTGCTGAGTGACCTTGAACTCATCACTCTTCCCTCAGTTTAAATCTTATGCATACGTTGTATGTGTGTGGGGGGGAGGGTCTGGTGAAAAATTATGTCTGACTCATGGGTTTGTGGTGAGGTCCGAAAGAGAGGGTGCTTGTGGGGCCCTGGGCAGACCCTGAGCCTGACAGGCGATTTTGGAGGCTGTGACATTGGCCACAGGCTCTGAATCCTGTCCTTTCTACACATCACCATCCCCTTCCTCCCAACTCCCAGGATCCACGACTCTGACTTGCCGCCTCCCTGAAGGAGGTAGAATGATGTAGGTGACAGAGGATGGGCCTTTGGAATCGGACGCAGATTTGAATCTCAAAATCCTTGTGGTTTCTACTCGTTTCCTTTTTTGAAATAACGTTATTTAATCTCTCCAGGCCTCTGTTCTGTCACCTGTAAAATGGGGATATAAAACAGGACTATGGAAACAGTTAAGCGGGCAAAGCACACAAAGAGCTTAGTGCAGCCAGCATACGCCAGTGCTCACAACATTGGTAGTTACTGTTAATACTCTTGGCTTTATGAGAGAAAAACATGAGCTGCGTCCAAAGACAGCAAGGAGAAAGGGTGATTTGAGATGATATATAAGAAGAGGCTTATTGGCTCTCGCCATCTACTTAGGAGAAAGTGAGAAAGCCTCAGTCTGTCATTGCATTTCTGTTTACTTTCAAATTCTGTACATCTTGCTGGAGAGAACCATAAAGAAGGTTTGAAGAGGAATCAATTTTGGAAACCATTATTAAAAGCAACAATGATGTAACACAAAATAATCTATGAGCAGTGAGCCCACATGGAGTCCTTAAACACAAACCAGGCTTTTATTTCTGAATCTTGCTCCCTCCTCACAACGGTGTCTGGGGGAAGGGAGTAGGGAATGCAGTGTGCTGAATCTCGAAAGACTGGGAAGATAGCCCTGGGCCGCTGGGTGTGGACTTTGGAAGGAGCAGGAAGGAGCAGGGCAGGGGCAGTAGTGTGGGGGGAGAGGGTGAGAAGATTGAAGACACAGGAGGAAAATGGCGAAGCAGGAAGCTGGTGCCGGCCTCCCACCTGAAGACAGAAACCTCCTCACCCACCCCTCTCTCTCCCTGGCGGGCTCAGGGAGAGGCCCCTCCAGGCTTCACCAGGTTTAAGTGCCTATCGGAGATTCTGTACTTGTTAATTTGTCAGGTTTACAAGAACGGAGAGAGCCCGGATGTTTTCCCACGTTGGGGAAGTGAAAGAAGAAAGAGTTCTTTACTTTTAGGGCCATATGCTGAATGACAGAGGTCAGTGTTTGCAACTGATCCGCGTGGGCGAGGGCTCCTAATTATTTCCTGGATAACCTGTTATCTATTAGCCATCAGGTTGCTTGCCAGAAAATACCATGTCTCCAGAGTTCCTGGTCTGGATTCTGAGGATCGGATTTTTTCTTTCTTTCTTTTTTTTTTTTAGAGATTTTATTTATTTATTTAAGAGAAAGAGAGAGAGAGAGAGAGAGATCACAAGTAGGCAAAGAGGCAGGCAGAGAAAGAGAGGGAAGCAGGCTGTCTGCTGAGCAGAGAGCCTGATATTAGGCTTGATCCCAGGACCCTGAGATCATGACCTGAGCTGAAGACAGAGGCTTAACCCACTGAGCCACCCAGGTGCCCCTGGATCTGATTTTTTTTATGTGTTTTGTTTTATTTTATTTTATTTTGTTTTGTGGGGAAGTATGCATTGGGGGCAGGCAGCCGTGAGTCCCATTGGCAGAAGGGCTGTCTTGTCTGGCCCCCTGCCCTTAGCTTGTACTGGAAGAGAGAATGGGGAGGAACCCAGGGCACAACAATTCTGCTAAAACCCCCCCCCCCCCCATCCCTCCCCGTCCCCCGCCCCAGTGGAACCCAGCAGGTTCTCTTCTTTGTCCTGGCTTCTTGACTCACACTACTTCAGGAGACTCAGCTTTGTTATAATCTTCTGGAAAAGCTTCTGAGAGAAATGTTTTTCTGGGCTGATATAATTTGCTTAGAGAACAAGGAAAAGTCTTCAGATAATCTTCTGTTAGGGGAAGGGAAGGCAGGGAGCCTGTCAAAATTCAATAGGCCTGTTCGGATGAGGAGGGGCAGAACTTGGCCAACACCCAGGGGAGCTCAGTTATGATCCGTTACACCCATGGCCTCTGTATTGTTCTGAGGCACCGTGAAGTGTCAGCAAATAAGAGGAGCACACAAGGATAGGGCATCATCCCTTTTCTTTTTATAAAGGTGGCACACGTTCATTGCTTAAACGTTAAGAACTTCCAGAAAAGCGCTAAGCAAAAACCACTCAAAATTTCATTCCTCTGAGATAACCACTCAAGGTTGAAAGAATAAGAGGAAGTAGTTTGAATTTTTAAAACTTAGAAACTCAGAAGGGAACCGTGGAGTTGAGACTCAGACCTCCTCTGAGGAAAAGGTGCTACTTAAGGGTTGGTTTCTGGGGTTCCGGTGGAAGGAGCCCTTAGGGTTGGAAACCAGAGCTCTGAGAGGGGTTGATGCTGGTTGCAGCCGGTGTTATTTAACTGCTGAAGTAAGACTGTTGGAAAAACTGTCACACTGTAAAGCATTTCACTGCTGCTAAGAGAAAGACTTGCAGCCAGGGAGGGGCAGTGGCGGGGGAAGGTCCCTGGAGTGAGATACCCCCGGGGGGGGGGGGGGGGGGGGAATTGGTAATCGCAGCCCCAAGACAAAGCAGGAGGGAAGGAGACCTTCTCCCTTCTCCAGCCCCACAGCCCCCTCCCTGGCTGGCAGTCCCCCACCCAGAGGCAGCAGGCAAAGTGGACTTGCCATGTGCAGAGCCTTCGCTCCAGGCTCCAGGCTTCCAGGGCAGAGTGTGAAAGGGTGGGTTTGGAACCCAGAGATAATAACAGGTGTGTTTGGGTCTGTTTGCTCTTTTGTGTTTCTTCCTTCTGTCCTCTATTTAGCTTGTAGAACTTTCATATGTTTCCCAAGAATTGAAACTGTACACAAAGGCAAACCCAGAACAGCACCCATGCACCCCTCTTTCTTTACCCCAGGCACCCTCCACCCCCTTGTAAATATTCCACTCACGGTTTTCTGATTTATCTTTAGTATGAGTGTGTGGCTTTTTCCTTTTTGCTTTTCAAGATTTGGCAGATACTTATGTTTTCTTATTCCCTTTTATCTCTTATACTAAAGTGTATTATTTATAATTGTTTGCACTGGGGCACCTGGGTGGCTCAGTTGGTAAGTGTCTGCCTTCCGCTTGGGTCATGATTCCAGGGTCCAGGGATCAAAGCCCAAGTCAGTCTCCCTGCTCTGCTCAGCGGGGAGCCTGCTTGGGGAGCCTGCTTCTCCTTCTCCCTCCATCACTCCATCCCTCTCGTGCTTGCTCTCTCTCTCTTTCTAATAAAAAAATAAAATAAAATCTGTTGTTAAAAAAAGTATAATTATTTGCACTTAGCATTTTTCATTTACTATATTCTGGAAATCAGTTCATAGAGATTTTCTACATTTTTTTTATTGTTGTTGTTAACAGTGTTTCAACCAAATGTCATCATTTATTTAATTAATCTTTCATGTTTGGGGATTTAAGGTATTAACATATTTTTTGGAAATGACAAATAATGTTGCATGAACAACCTAGTACATGCATATTTTTTAAATTGTTGGATGTGTACCTTTAGGATAAACTCCTAGAAGTGGGATGACTGTGTCAAAGGTTGACTGGCTCTGGGTTTGTTAGATATTTGCCAAATTCCTCTCCATTTGGTATTCCCACTAGCCCATTTCCCCAGTGTATTGTCAAGCGTTTGAATATTTGCGCATCTGATGAATGAGAAATGCTATCTTCGTATGGTTTTCATTTGCATCTCTCTTATTATGAGTGAGGTCGTACATCTCTTCCTGTTTCAGGGTCAATTTTTATTGTCGTTGTTAATTTTCTGCTCGTGTCTTTTACCCATTCTTCTGGGGGATTTTTGATCCTTTTCCTGCAACTGAAAAAAATTAAATAAAAATTTAATTTTTATTAATATAAAAATTTATAGATTAAGAGGTCTGGGTCCTTAATCTGTGGTATTATGTGGTAAATCTGTTTTCCAAATCTGTCCTTTGAATTTTTGATCTTGTGAATGGAGTTTTTGCCCTGCGAAACCTTAAATTTTTTAAAGTAATTAAGTGTATCAGTTTTTTATTTTATTGTATCTGCATTTTGAAACACAGGTTTTTCCCCATACACAGGTTGTAGAAGGCTTTACGCATATGTTCTTCTAGTAACATGTTTGTTTCAGGTTTTGCATTTAGATCTCTGACCCATGTGGAGTCCATGGTATCTTTTCCCAAATGCCTGTTTTGGTGATCTATCCATGTAGAACAAACTATCCCCAAGTATAGTGGCTTACAGTGAGATTTGTTTTATTAGCTTCCATAGCTCTGTGTGTAGATCTGGCTCAGCAGGGCAGTTCTTCTGCTAATCTTGCTTGGCTTCTCCTGCATGGGTGCAGTGCTTGGGGGCTGGGGCTGGACTTGTTTCAAGACTTCATCTGGGAGCTGGGAAGGCAGGGCCTCTCTCCTTTTGCGTGTATTTCCAGGGGTTCTTATCTCCATGTGGCATCTCCATTTGGACTTCCCAGCAGGATAGCTAGGTTGCTTTTTCTTTTCTTCCTTTTTCTCTTTCTGACTCTCTCTCTTTTTTAAGGTAATCTCTCCACCCAATATGGGGCTCAAACTCACTACCCCAAGATCAAGAGGGGTGTGTTCTCCTGACTGAGCCAATCAGGTGCCCCTCCTCTCATTATAAAAGTTTTAGATAGATTTCATATATGATAAAATTCACCTCTTTAAAGTTCATACAGCTCTGTGGTTTTCAGTACAATCACAGAGTTGTACAAGCATTGCCACCATAGAATTTTAGAGTATTTTTAACATCCCAGAAAGAAACCTGATATTCATCAGGAGTCATTCCTCATTCCTGTGGCAGCCCTCATCCCTGTTCTGGCCTCAGACAACTGCTGATCTCTTTTCGGGGTGTATGAATGGGTCTATTCTGGATTTTTCACCTAAGTGGAATCATAACAATATGTAGTCTTTTTGGACTGGCTTCTGGCTTCTTCATGTTTTCCGGGTTCATCCATATTGTAGCACGAATCAGAACTTCATTCCTTTTTAGATACTAACAACGAGCCACTGCACGGTGACTTCACAATGTGTTTATCCAGTCATCTGTAGGTGGGCATTTGCACTGCATCTACCTTTGGGCTATTGTGAATGACGTGTCTGTGGACATCTTTTTACAAGTGTTTGTGTGGGCAGATGTTTTGATTTCTCAAACCTTTACACCAAGAGTGGAGTTATCGGATCCTATGTTTAGCCTTTTGAGGAATTGCCACTGTTTTCCAAGGTGGTTGCACTTTTTTTTTTTTTTTTAAATTTCGCCAAAAGCTTTCTTATCATTTAGGTGAAATCACATGTTTTTTCTCATTAGACCCATTCAAACGGTGACTTATATTAATGGACTATTTAATAGTGAATTATCCTTGCATTCCTAGTATAAACCCAAGTAAGTTATTTCTTGATGCCATCTCCGAGTTTCAGTTTTGCTATCTGTAGATTGCAGTATTTACTTTCATAATGTTGTGAAGATTTAATGAGATAGTGAATGTGAAGTGCCTTTCGCAGTGCTCAGCATAGAGTAAAGGCTCAATAAATGTGAGCTATGTGTTACTACCTATAAGGAGCTTCTCTCAAAACCCAGGACATTTCCCAGACACAAAGCCTGAGCCAACTAAATGTCTGTGAGAGAGACTGTCTATGGGGAGCCGGGCACTCAGTTGCTAAGGGCTGCGATAACGTGAGATTGAAAGTGGACTGCCGCCATTTCGACCGCAGTCTGTACTTTCTAAGGATCAAGTTCTTCTTTCAAGCTTTTCTCTCAACTCAGGCAAAGTCCCTGCAGACAAAGCATCTCTTGTTGGGAACCTAAACTACCCTCTTAAGCAGTAAGGACTGCACTGAACCAGCAAGACCCTGGTGGCTGACCCTGAGACAGGGATCAACCTGACCTTCACTGCCCACCTGCACATACCCATTGACTTTTGTCCCACATTTTCCTCATATGAACCTGGAAGTATTCGTAGCACTTTGGAGACCATCTTTGAGACTCTAGCCTGCTGTTTCCCCAGTGTTGGCCTCACTGAAGTTAATCCTTTTCTTATTTCACCGCCACTTGTCTCTCTGACTTTGGAGTTTATACACCACCACCCCCCCCACACACACACGCACGCACTGGGGTCTCAGTCCCCAGTTGCTTGGTCAGAGCTCCTAAAAAGCTTTGTCATTCCCTGAGTGATAGGTGTGACAGGGGAGTCCCCATCCAACCACAACTGAGTGATCCTAATGGGGTGACTCCTGGAAAGCAGAGGCTGCTTGGCTGAGAAGCTGACCCTGTGATCAGAGGGTCTGAATTTTCAGCCCCGCCTGTGACCTCTAGTAAGCAGAGGGACTGGAAATGGAGTTATCCACCAAAGGTCAATGATGTAACCAAGCTTGCCTATTTCATGGAACCACAAAAACTCTAAATGAAGGGGTTCAGAGAGATTCCAGGTTGGTGAGTATACCCACGTGCCAGGAGGATATCGCACTCAGGATGGATCTGGACCTCACTCTTTGTACTTCTTATCTGGTTATTCATTTATATCCGTCATAATCGATCATTAATAGCACTTACAGTGTTTCCCTGTATTTTATGAGCTGTTACAGCAAATTACTGAACACAAGGAAAGGGTTGTGAGAACCTCTGATGTATTGCCAAGTTAGACAGAAATGTAAGTCACTTAGGGACCCATTCCTTGTGATTTGCATCTGAAGTGTGGGTATGTCTTATGGGCCTGAATCCTTAACCGGGTTAGTGTCAGAATTGAATTAAATTACAAGACACCCAGTTGGTGTCCTCAGAGAACTGGAGAACTGCTTGTTGTGGGAAACCCACACATTTGGTGTCAGAAGTCTGGTGAAGGGCTCAGGCATGGGTTGGAATCCTGGGTTTACCAATTCCCAGCTCTGTGTCTTCGGGTATGCTTTGCTTAACCTCTCTGAGCTTCCCTTTTGTCATCTGGAAAATAGAAGGATTAATGTCTACTTCGTTTACCTGGTGTATGAATTAACCAAGATCATTTCTGCAAAGCACTTAACCCATAGTAATATCATACAGTGAGATGGACCTCGAGGTGGGGGGAATAGTTACTCTGACAAAAGAAGAAAGTCATGAGGTGGCAATATCCTGACTCAGAAGGAACTGACCTGACCAGGGTAAACCATCTCATTTCCACTCTTCTCTCCTCTCAAAAAAAAAAAAAAAAAAATGGAATTAATGTTTCCTAACATCATTAAGCAGGGTGGTATGAGGGAGGGTGCCTTGGCCAGAGATACTTGGATTCCAGTTTTGATTCTCCCAGAAATGGCTGCCTAATGTTGGATGAATCACTCTCCAATTACATTAGTAGCTTTCAAAGTTTTAACCGCTTCTCAAAACAAACATGGATTTTACACCATGGTTTAATACTTATGTATCTATGTACACGACCAAAAAAAAAGTCAATAATACTCATCTTTACTGTTGGAGTATTGTATTAGTTTTCTATTGTTGTGTTATAAATGACCACAAACTTAGTGGCTTAAACAACATATATTTGTAATCTCTGTTTTCATGGGTCAAGGGCAGGCACAGTGTAGCTGGGTGCTCTGCTCAAGGTCTCACAAGGCCACAGTCAAGGTGCCCGCTGGGACAGCCATCCATCCGAAGCTTGGGTTCTCTTCCAAGCTCCCACGGTTGTTGGCAGAGGTCATTCCCTTACAGCACTAGAATTCATGGCAGCTTGGTTCTTCTGCAAAGCCCACAGGAGGACCTCTCTTTTGAAGAGTTAACCTGATTAGGTAAGGTCTATCCAGGATAATCTCTCTTTAGATTACCTCAAAGCCAGCTGATTATGGGCCCTAATTACTTCTGCAAAATCCCTTCCTTTGCTGCATAACTATCATAATCTTGGGAGTGATGGCCCATCATAGTCACAGGTCCTTTCCATACTTGAGGTGATTATGTGAAGTCACTGGGAGGGGTCCTCTGAGAGTCTACCTACCACAACTATGTTATACCCTGATATTTCTACTCTTCCTTTGCCTTTAAAAAATTAGATTTTGCCACCAATTAATGGTTTGGAACCACTAGCTTGAAAATCCTGCACTGGATGACTTTCAAGAGCCCAAAATCCATGCTCTCAAGCATAGTTCGGGTCTGTAGGCATTTGAGGGCTCTGGCTGCAGGGTCAGGAGGCAATTGCATTGAGAGCTTGACCCTATCAGTGCTAACCTGACTGAGTTTCTTTGGCTCTGCTCCTCACAGAGAACTGTCTTTCCAAGTTGGGAGGTGAGCCTCTCAGCATGCTGGGAAGTTTATCTGGACAAGTCCCAAGGGAAGGGAACAATGAAGCCAAGCCCAGAAGCAGCCAGCTGTCATGGATTCTGCCTGGCTCATCAGCTCAAAGGAATGTCAGGGAAACAAGGTGCTGTGGGGGAATAGGAAACAGGCCCAGGCCTGACACAGCCACCAGCAAGGTGACCTACTCAGGACCTTTCCGGGCCTCAGTTTCCATCTCTGATACCGGGATGTCTAAGGAGCCTTACTATTCAGGACCTTTGTGACTCTGCAAGGAACCAGAATTGTCACTTCTGTTGGAGGCTGGGGCAGGAAGGTGGCTTCATGCTGCTGGCCAATGACCAGGTGTGCTCCAGAAGTTTAGTGAGAAAAAGTTCAGTGAGAAGCCAGACTGTGAGCTCCCTCAGACAGGGCCCCTCTACCTTTGGGTTTCTGCCCAGGCATAGAGCCTGGCCCCTAAATCTTTGTTTAGCCCAACAAAGGGACTCTGGAATGAGGTGTTTTTTGGGGGATGGGGGGTTGGTCTGTTTTGTTTTAGCTCTGGTGCCCAGATCCCACTGTGAGAAGCGCCCACTTGGCTCATGGAAAGGACTGATTTGGAGGATTTTAGCCATTGGGGCTGTGAACTCTGCCTTGTTAAAGACTTCAATAGAATGTAGAGTTCTTTTTATTCAGAGGGAGCTGGGACCATGGGATGGGTGCCAAAGCCAGGTGACAAGAGACAAGAGTGCAGGTTTCTTGAGTCTAAGGCCGCAGGCATCTGCTAGTAGAACCATTCCCATCTCCTGTCCAGGTGGGGAGGGGAGAGAGGAACCAGAAGGGGAGGGAGAGGACTTCTGGGCTAAGTTGGCAAATGGGCAAAGAGTGGTAGGGATATGAGGAGGGAAAGGAGGGATTGAGAGAAGGGGGTGGGGGGCACAAAAGCATGGGCAAAGATTGCTTAGAGCAATGGATGTTCTTCTCCTGGGAATTTTCAAAGGCAAAAACAACCCCCCCAAAACCCTCCAAACAAACCCCTAAAACAAAACCCAAATATCCCCTCCGCCTTTTTTTCCCCTAACAAGAGCTGGTGAGTTAGTGCAGAGGCATGGAACAGGGCACCCAACAATCCATTTTAGGATCAATAGAAAGTTTAAGAGACTAACCATCCATGTAGAGGACCCTTCCGGGCTTCAGAATTAGGCAGCCCTATTTAAAAAAAAAAAAAAAAGAAAAGAAAAGAAAAAGAAAAAACAAAAAGGCAGCCCTAAGACAAACACATTCACCAGTGTCAGCACTTAGCAGTACTAAATATGTCCTCCTTTGGTTAACTCCTGCGTCACTGATGAGTACTCAGCTTGCAGAGAGAGGATTTGGTAGGAAAGAGGGGAATTACTCCAGACCCCCTCAAATGCCCCACTTGGTAGAAAACCCTGCCTGCCTCTCAGGGCTGCTGGGAGGAAGAGGCTTCCCCAGCGAGCCCTCATGTCACACAAAAGAAAGACAGTTTAGGATGGCTGTGGGAAAAGTGAGTTAGTGTGGTCCCTTTCTCTCTAAGGACATCCTGCCCCTTCCAGAGGAGACAACCATGAAGCGGGTGGAAGGGAGGTGAACTGGCCTCTGTGGGAGCTGCTGAATCAGCGGTGAGGCCAGCAGATTGGACTGGGAGGAAGACAGCCCCAGTGACTCATCAAGGGACTGCTGCTTCACTGCCTCAGGGCCAGGAGAAGTGTGTGCTCACAGGGACTCAGAACTGAGCTCAGGTAGCTCCCAGCCTTGCAAGCCCGGAGCAAGGGCCCCAGAGGCCCGAGGAGAGGGATGTACTCGGGTCTCTCAGGAAAAGGGACTTAGTGATTGTGTAGGGGAAGGGCCCTGAAGACCCTTAGGACCCCAGTGCTTATTGTCCACCTTGGGGGCTACCCAGGGGAACTTTCTTTTTCAGACTTTTTCGGGGTCTTTTGCCATTGCCACCTGTGTATGTGTTTGGATAAGCTCATTACTTTTAATATTAGCATAAGGAAAGCTAATTAGAATGGTGAATCTACTGCAAAAGAAATGTTGTGATGCATTTACAAAGGAATGAATTATCTATTGTCTGGAATTGTTCTGCCGGCTCTCCTTCCATTAGCAAAGCTTATGGTGAGCCAAGTGTGAACTAAATTTGTTGTTCCATAATGGAATAGTATGTGGGGTAAGGGCCAGCGGAGTGCAATAGACAATAGGCACAAATCAAGTTCAAGAAGGAAGAGATCATTTTAGGCAGGTGTGTCCAGAAAAGGTTTCAGAGTTGAGAATTGAACTAGGCTTTGAGCCTAGGGTGATACTCTCTGACAGACTTTGTCAGGACTTCTATGATTTCATTGTACAATTTCCCATACATTCTTCTGTCAATTCCCTATTGTTGAACATTTAAGTTAGTTCTGATTTTTGGTATATAACACTATAATGAACATCCTTATACACACATTTTCAAGAATTTAATTTTTTTAAAGGATGTTTTTCTTGAAAGGGAGTTGGTGAGTCAAGGGTATGCACACGTTTTTAAAATCATTTTTTCCCTTTCTGATTACCAAATGAATACACACTCACTATAAAACATTTAAACACAACAAAAGTGTAGAGTTCAAAAAAAGTCTCCTGTAATCCCATATATGGAGCTATTTTCTGATAAGAGTTGGTATATATTGGGGTGTCTGGGTGGCTCAGTGGGCTAAAGCCTCTGCCTTCGGCTCAGGTCATGATCCCAGGGTCCTGGGATGGAGCCCCGCATCGGGCTTGCCGCTTGGCGGAGAGCCTGCTTCCCCCTCTTTCTCTTTGCCTGCCTCTCTGCCTACTTGTGATCTCTGTCGAGTAAATAAATAAAATCTTTAAAAAAAATAGTTGGTATATATTTTTCCAACTTTTTTCAGTGAAACACCAACATGTTGTAACAGACAAATCTCCAAAGACTGCCTTTCCATCACATTTACAGTGGACTCTAGAGCCCCTGCCATGTGAACTATATGGCCCCTCCCCAGGTGAACTATATGGCCCCATGTCCCACCTCTCTGCTCCCCTTACTTTGTCCCAGCTGCACAGGTCTCCTTGCTGCTTCTAAAGCCAGCTGAATTTGCTACTACAACAGGCTTTTTGATGGCTGATCCTTCTGATTGGAATGTCCTTTCCCCAAATATTCACAAGATTCCCATCCTCACTTTATTCAAGTTTCTGTTCAACTGTCACTATTTCAGAAAGGCCTTCTCTGACCACCTACCTAAAATAGCACATCTCATAATGCTGTTTCTTTCTTTCTTTTTTAAAAGTAGGCTCCATGTCCAATGTGGGGCTTGAACTCACGATCCAGAGATGAAGAATTGGCATGCTCTATTGACTGAGCCAGCCAGGCACCCCAATGCTATTTCTTCATAGCACTTTCCATTACCTGACATTTCACATATATGTAATTGGCTTATCATCTGTCTAGAAAGCTCTGTGAAAACAAGGATCTTGCCTTGTTCTCTGCACATTCCCAGCACCTGGACTAGAAACTGGCAAGTAGTAGATGTTCAATATATGCATGCTGAATGATTGAATAAGATGAAACCAAACTATATTTATCATTCTGAAACCTGCTTTTTTACTTAAGAGTATATCAAGGACATCTTTTCATGTCAGTATATAAATCTTTTTAGTCCTTCTAAGGCTTTATAGTAGTATTGGAATTTATTTACCCAATTCTCTTTTGATGGGCATTTGGGTTGTTTACAGTTTTTCAATATTATAGACAGTGTTGCATTACATATCCTTGAATACATATCCTTGCATGCTTTTAGTGTTTTTATAGCTTTTACTTGAGGTGGTGAAAAAAACTTACAGGCATGAATGTCTAGCATCATGTTGGAAATGCAGACTTGGTGCTCAGAGATATCCAGACTGTGGTAGACTGGAGACTTCTTCACACAGACCTGATCACTGAAGCCTAGGAATCAATGATACAGAAGGAAACTGAGTAAAGCCCAGAGACATGAATCTTAAACAATATCTGTATTAGAAAGCAGAAGAAGGGCAAGAAATTATTCATTCATTTGACAAATCTGTATTAATTGGAACTTTCTAAAAGTTGGAATGTAACAACACAGCAAGAGTGACATGTATAGACCATGTAGTGGCCTTCCTTTTGGTTAAAGTCTAATGAGGGGAAGGGCACAAAGAATAATAACAGAAATCAGAAAATCATACAATGGTGGATAGGACGGGGTGGCACTGATGTACAGACTAGAGATTTTAAGGAAAGTGTTCTAGAAGTAGGGTTTAAGCTGAGGCTGAGGTAGGTAGCAGTTAGCTGAGTGAGAAGAGAAGCTCCAGTGGGAAAGTGTTTCAGGCTAGGGGAGGAGCACTTCCAAAGGTTCAGAGGTATGAGGGAGCGTGGCATACCCAGGCACTGGGAGAGAAAGTCTGTGTGGCAGGAAGGTTAAGAATGAAGAGGGTAGTGGGGAGAGAAGGGATGGAAAGGTAGGCAGCAACCCTCTGGGCCCCGTTAAAGGGATTGGCTTCTGTTTTAAAGGCAACAAGGAATTTGAAGCAGGGTGGTCTTGTGATCAGAGTTATGGCTATGGCCACAGTGTAGACAATGGAATGAAGATGGGGTAGGGTGAAATGATCAAAACTGGAGGGACCTGTTGGGGGATCAATGGGGATGTTGGGGGATGTTGGCCTAAACTAGAAATAGTATGGGGCATGAAGAGCCCCATGGCTGGATGGATTCCAGAGGCATCTCAGAGGATTAGAAGATAATTATCAGGACTTGGTTACTGATTCCAATGACTGCTTTGGCAAATCTGTATTAATCTGTATTCCTTATGGAGGAAGACTTCATAAAATCCCAACTTTTTCCAAAAGTTTGGAAAATGAAGACTCAAAGATGGTGAACAAAGATGATGAACACTTTGTGGCTTGTGTAACTGAGATAGTAAGAGGAGAGCTGGTCTGGAGGTGGGCTGAAGATGGAAATTTTAGTTCTGGAAATACTGAGGTGTATGTGGAATAGCCAAGCAGACCAAGGAGACAAAAGAGAGAGATCTGGACTGGAGGCCAATTTACGTGTCATCAGGATCTGGATGGAATTGAGACCATTGGCAACTGTCAAGTCCATGAGAGTAGGCACTTGTAGTATCTTTAGGGTTTAGATCAGTGCCTGACTCACAGTGGGTGCTCAATAAATATTCGTGGAGTAAGAGATAGGTGAAATCACTCAGGGAAAATGAGAAAAGAAGGAAACTCAGGACAGAATCCGAAGGAGAGGCTTATCCATGGTGTGGGGAGGAAGCAGTCATGGTGAGGGGATGCAGGAGAAGGAGGAAGTCGTGAACAATGTCAGTGCTATCAAGAAGAAGTCAAGGGACCATAAAGTTCCAAGGGATTTTGGAAACGCGGTCATTGGTAGCCTTGGTGAGGTTTTTTACTGACACATTGGGAGCAAAGGTCACATTTCAGAGAACTGAGGAGTGACCAGAAAGGATGTAAGGGAAGACAATGGGTACACACAACTCCTAGAAAGTTTCCCTGTGTACTGGGTGTAAAAGGAAATGGAAAAAAAATAAAGAGAGAGAGAGAGAGAGATGGAGATGATGTTTTCACGATGTTTAGAAAAAGGAGCAGAGGGCGCCTGGGTGGCTCAGTGGGTTAAGCCGCTGCCTTCGGCTCAGGTCATGATCTCAGGGTCCTGGGATCGAGGCCCGCATCGGGCTCTCTGCTCAGCAGGGAGCCTGCTTCCCTCTCTCTCTCTCTGCCTGCCTCTCCATCTACTTGTGATTTCTCTCTGTCAAATAAATAAATAAAATCTTTAAAAAAAAAAAAAAAACACAGCTTCTTTTTAAAAAAAAAATTTTATAAAAAAAAAGAAAAAGGAGCAGAAAAGAAGAGGTTTAAGATTCAAGAACACATAAAGCCAATTGTTAGAGAGAGATCTCTGAGAAGGTGAGAAAAGATAGGATCTCCTTCAAATTGGAGGAACTGCTGCAGGTCAAGCAAGGGAGAAATATTCTATTTTGACCAGAAAAATGATGATTTTTCAGATTTGCAGGTATGAAGTTGGGAATATTAGATGAATTCTAGTCTCTCTTGAGGCCACCAAACAATGGTAGGAATGGCTATACAGGATTGAAAAAGAGTCACAGAAAAGAGAGTTTCACCAAGGAGACAGAAAAAGTCACCTGAGCACAGCACCACAGAGAGGAGAAGCGGAGGATGGATGAGGTACTGGGTCTGGTAAATTGAAGTTTATTCATAACTGAGAAGGTCTGGAAACTGATAGAAGGTGGACCCTCTACTACAAGGATTAAAGAAATGAGCAGACATGTGAGAAGGGAAGGCAGCAGTTATATGTATGTGATTGGAGAGAATTCTGGAGGGGAAGGTAGGGGTGGAGCAGGTGCTAAAGGTCTTTAAAATTTAATTCAGGAGGAAAAGAAGAGCCAGACTGAGAGGAAATCAAAAGTTTGGCAGAGAAGTTAACCCTCAAAATGTGGAGGGATCCTTCTCTTTTGTGACAAAAAAGAAGCTAGAGAGGATTTGTACACCAGCAGAGAAGCATATTGAAGTTGAAGCATGTTGTGCTTTATAATAAGAAATATATATTTGGAGTTCATCCTGGTTCCTGGCATGGAACTTCTAAAACACTTGTAATTTCCTAAGTGATAAGAAAACTAGGAGCATCATCTGTTCTGACGAGGCAATTCTGAGTGGCCTCTGGGATGGGGCCTCATAACCAGAAATACCAAGCCATGATTACAAGCTTGGATTTTGAGCCCTACCCCTTGTCCTGCTGAGAGGGGAGAGGCTAGAAATGGAGTTAATGATTGATCCTGCTTATGTGAGGAAGACTCTATAAAATCCCAAGAGTATGGAGTTTAGAGAGCTTCTAGGCTGGCCAATACATTCACACCAGGAGGGTGGTTCACCCCAACTCCACAGAGGCAGAAGCTTCTGCACTCAACATCCTCTCTGACCTCGTGTTAAGACTCTTTCCATCTGGCTATTCATCCGTCTTCTTTATTGTAACCTTTAATAAACTGGTAAATGTAAGTAAATGTTTCACTGAGTTCTAGTAGCTGCTCTAGCAAATTAATCTAACCCGAGGAAGGGGTCTTTGGAGGCTCCAAATTCATCGCCGTTATTAAGAAGCCCAGGCTTTGATGGGCTTCCTCCTATGAAGGGGGTATGGGGGCTAGTCTTGTAGGCCGGAGCCCTTACCAGAATGCTATCTCCAGGCAGGTAGTGTCAGAATTGAGTTAAATTGTAGGATACTCAGCTTGTATCCAAGACTTGCTTGTTATTTGTCGGGGGGAAACCCCTATACATTTGGTGAAAAGAAGTATCAGAAGTGAAGTGTTCTGTCTAAAGTAGACTCACAGGGAAGAAAGACATAGTAGGCAAGAATTGGGTTTTTCTTTACATAGGAAGGAAACTAGTTGTTTCCTTTTATACCTGCCTAGCTCAGTGAAATCCCAAAGTCCTAGTAGGTTTGTGTGTGTGTGCGTGTGTGTAAATTGGCTCTAAAATGTGTAAGAAAGCAAAGCATCTAGAATAACTATAACATCACTTCTTGGCCTTTTGGCTAAGATCAAGTATAGAATAACTAATGCAATATTGAAAAAGTAATTTTTAGACAGCATGGACAACTCACTTCTTTTTTAAAGTTTTATTTATTTTTTTGGCAGAGAGAGAAATCACAAGTAGGCAGAGAGGCAGGCAGAGCGAGGTGGGGAAGCAGGCTCCCCACTAAGCAGAGAGCCTGATTCAGGGCTTGATCCCAGGACCCTGAGATCTTGACCTGAGCCAAAGGCAGAGGCTTAACCCACTGAGCCATCCAGGTGCCCTGGCCAACTCACTTCTATGGGATGTGTTGACTTTTCAACAAATGATGCTGGAATAGGATTTCCATATTAAAAACATGAATTTGACCTGTACTTCATAGCATACACAGACACTAATTTGAGAGAGATCATAGACCTAAATGTAAAAGATAAACCATAAAGCTTCCAGAAGGATAAATAGGAGAATATTTTCACAACCTTTGAGTAGTAAAAGGTTGTTTTGGACAACTTGCAGAAAACAATAACTATGAAAGAAAATATCAATCTATTAGATCACATGAAATTATAAATTTCTGCACCTTTAAGAAAAATGAATAGGCAGACCATAGACTGGGAGAAACTATTTGCAAAACAAAGAATGGTTATCAATAAAATAGAAAGCATTTCTACAACTTAATAAGAAAAAGGTAACATAGTTTAAAGAGAATGTGCAGATACTTCATAAAAGAAGATATACAAATAGCTGGTAAGCACATCAAAAATGGCTCAGCATCACTAGCCAGCAGGGAAATGCAAATTGAAACAAATATACACCCACTAGAATAGCTAAAAATAAAAGACTGACAGCACCAAATGTTGATGAGGTTGTGAAGCAACTGGAACACTCATACATTATTTTGGAAAATAGTTTGCCAGTTTCTCATAGTTAGAGAAGCTCATGCACCTATTCTGAACAAACAATTCAATTTCTAGGCATCTACCTAAGAGAAATAAAAACATATGTCCACAAAAAGACTTGTATAAGAATGTTCATGGCAGGTACCTGGGTGGCTCAGTGGGTTAAAGCCTCTGCCTTTGGCTGGGGTCATGATCTCAGGGTCCTGGGATTGAGTCCTGCATCGGGCTCTCTGCTCAGCGGGGAGCCTGCTTCCCACCCCACCCCCCCGCCTGCCTCTCTGCCTACTTGTGATCTCTCTCTCTGTGTCAAATAAATAAATAAAATCTTTAAAAAAAAAAAAAAAAAGAATGTTCATGGCTGGGGCATCTGGGTGACTCAGTCAGTTAAGCATCTGCCTTCAGCTCAGGTCATGATACCAGGGTCCTGAGATCGAGCCCCTCATCAGGCTCCTGGCTCAGCAGGGAGCCTGCTTCTCCCTCTCCTCTGCCAGTCTCTGTCTCTCTTAGATAAATAAATAAAATTTAAAGAAGGATGTTCCTGGCTCTGCTGCTTGACTAGCTGAGTGGCACGCTACTTTGCCACTCCATATCTTTTCCCTCTAATGTAAAATGGAGTTAATATCAATGTGCTAAATAATGTAAAGGGGAAATCATGATGCCATATTTACAACCTTTTTCTGAGAAAAGGAGCATATCTAGTCTTTTCCCAGTGTAGCTGCCATGGCTTATGTAGCATGCTTTGCTGGTGGCCCAGCTTGACTCTCCTGGGCACAGAAGACAGGACGAGGTCTGGGGTACAAGCTGGAAGCAACCACATGATGGAGGTCTTGGTTGGGCCAATCCATGCAAAAGTTGGCTTTGTCTGGCAAAAGGTGTTCCTCTAAGGAGTTGTTCCTCTAAGGAGCAGTTTCAGCCAAAGAATCCCCTGGAAAAAAAAGCTGGAGCACAATTTGCATTTGAGATTCCAAATTAGATAAGAAAATCCGAGAGACTTCCACTCTCTAGGAGATGGTAGTAGGGTCCCTGAGAAAGCATTTAACATAAAAAAAGAAGGACGGGAACCCAACCATGTGGAGGGGAGTGTCTGTGTGACCTTATGGTGAGCAAGTCTGTATTTGAGAGTTGGAAAGTATCAGTGTTCTTTGTGATGAACTCTTCAGCTTCCCTTCAAGCCAGCCACAGCAACTCCATTCTCCTTGTCAGAGATTGGTTTAAGAACAGGCATGTACCTAATTCTGGCCAATGAGACATGAATGGAATTCTACTGGGGACTTTTGGAAAGTTTCTGTGCTTCTAAGAAGGAAGCAGTGTCCTTTTCTTGTCCAGGAAGAGTGTCCTTTTCTTCCTCGAGATGTTATTGCGTCTGGTGAAAACATCTTATTACTACAAAGGGAACTACTACAGGACAAAGACAACATTTTGAGGACAGAAAAGCACAGAGATGAAGACAACCTGTGTCCTCAGCACTTCAAGCTGCTCATTGTACTACACCTGGAGCCCACAACTTCTGGAATTCCCATTAGTGATAGATGGATTGCCTTGTACGATTGAATCTGGGTTTTCTATGACTTGTGGCTAAAGCATCCTAACCAACTGAGCATTGGACTGGAATTCTTGCACCAGCTGAGGAGAGCTTAGAGCTAATAAGATTTGGGTATTAAGGAGATATAACTGGTATCGTCACAGGCTGGTGGCACCAGAACGATGGGGTCATTCATGCTTCTAGACATGTCAGGTGTGACTCTTACTTTATAAACCAGCTGAGCTAGGAATATTGTATTCCTCTACTTTTACCCTTTAATCAAAGTAAATCTGACTCTGAGCCCCCAATCCTGTTCAGTGGGCAGATAATCTATCATTCTGGGAGCTCAAACCCCTGAAAAATTGTGCCCAATTGGGCAAAAGTGTAGCGGCATCCCACCCGCTCACCAGCTGGTAGTCCACACTGAATTTATTTATTTATTTTTTGCCTCAGGTCTCATTGCATTTGGTGATTTTAAGGTTTCTGAGTCTGACTTTGGGGTCCAGGGATCTTTGTTGATGCTGGAAACCCAATGCCTAAGGCCTGGTATCCTCTGGGATCTGACCCTTACCCAAGACTCTGATGGATTCTGTTCTCACAGAGTTGTTTTCTAACTTTCTGGTCTCTGAGCATACCTCTTTCTCTTTCCTTGTCCTTCAAAGCCCTCCCTCCTCCATCCCCCTTCTCCCTCAGGGTGTCTGCATCATCTCCTCAATGAGCCAGGGATTCTACCAAGACAGGAAGATCTATTAGCTTCAAGCAGCTTCTGCTTTCAGTCCTGTAAGAATTCCCAGGCAAGAAAAAACAAAGTCTGACTAGCAGTGAAATGAGAAGGCAATGGAAAAATACAGTGAATTTATTAATATGGCAATTATCTCATCACGGATACTTCGGAGGTGACAGGAGAGAACTCAGCCCAATAGAGGGCTGGCTCTGTGCTGAGTGGCAGCGAGCCCAACCAATGAGAGTGGGACAAAGAGAAAGAAGGTGGATCCTGAGCACTGTGGGGGAAACTTTCCAGGTAGCTTGTAAAACCTGCCTCCCAGTCCAGAATTGAAAGCCTGGCTACCAGCTGCCTCTTCCCAGCTGCCTCTTTCCTGAGTGTTCTTGAAAATATATTTTCATTCCGCTAGCATTCCGTCTCTGCCCTGTGGTCACACATGGGGCTATGATAAATGTTAACCCACCAGGAAGTGAGAAGGATAAATGGAGATAATGTACAGGAAAGGTCTTTGACTTGTTTTAGGCATTGCTGGTATGTTGCCCAGGGCTGGCCCCACTCATGGTCTTCCCCAGCCTCCTTGGTGAAGGTCCTTTCTTATGGCCTCAGTGGTGTGGGTCAGCTGGCATCTGTTACCACCCTCCAGCTGGCTAGGGGACCCCAGGGCTTCTGGACTTGCTCCCAGGTAAACAAGGGCAGCAGAAGTACAAGCTGGATTTAGATAGTATCTTCCCACCTATAGCTGAAAGGGACTTTGAGACCATAAAAGCCAACTCCCTGAATTAACAGATAAGAGCCCGGAGGTTAGAACTCAGGGAACTTGGCTACCGTAGTGTGAAGATGGAAGGGGAGAGCAAAAGGGTGCAGGGCTCTTTGTTCCCAGGCCTCCCTTACCATCCGAATCTCCCAGTCCTGGGTCTGCCCCTTGATCCTGATTGTTCCCTCTGGTTGGTTTTGAATCATGGAATGCACTGTCTTGTTGCTGCCTTACTTCCTGCAGAAGGCTCTCTCGAGGCTTGGTAGCTGCTAGATAATTAACCCAAGGACAAGAAAGGTGTGTAGAGCCCACAGCACCCAGATCTTGGGCCCTTCCTTGGTCTTACTGTCATCCTCAGAGCATCTCTGGAAGGCAGTGAGACTGCGGGTTACTCAGAAGACAGCATTTCCCAGTTTTTAGGTATCTTCTGGGCATGCTCATTTGTGACTTTCCAACCAGAAGTATTTCAGTCTGAAGATAAAGCTCAATCAAACCCCCAGAGCAAATATGTGTGGGTTTTTTTTGACTCCTGTTGTCTTGATTGGCCTACCAAACACCTCAGGGCATTCCGATGCAGGAAACCTATAAAGCACACTGTAAGAAAGATTGGCGTATGGGTTGGTGAGTTTGGGCAAACTGCTTACCCACCATAAAACAGGGATAGAGTATCTACTCATAGCATGGCTGTGAGGATCATATAAGATGATGGAATGTGAAGTGTTTAGCACAATACCACGCACAGGGGAAGCACTCAACACATGCTCACGGTTACTGCTCTTACTATTATTTTAATTGGGCCACTGTTCAGCTAGGCTCCTAGCTACTACTTCCTGCTTCAAATCTCTGCTGGTCTGAGCAATCTCCTGTTAGTCCTGTTCTTCAAACCTCTACTTCCCAATCCTAGATCTCTTAGCACTTACTCTCCAGCATAGACTCAAATGCCAGGACTGTCTCCTGGCATCTTGCTCCACCCCTCAGCCACACACACACACACACACACACACACACACACACACACACACATTACAACCTGTGTTTCAGCTCTGTGCATTGCCTCCTGCAAAATCTGGTTGTCAAGGTGTTGAGGGTGTTAATAGAAGCCGTCTTTGGGTGGGCGAGATTGTAGGTGGGTTTTTAAAAAATTTCCTTTCTTTGCTAGTCTGTATTTTCTGATTTGTTTGTCGTGAGCATGCATTGCATTTGTACCAAGAAAATATCATTTTTAATTTTTATAAAATCTACTCACTATCTCTAGAAAACTCTCCCTGAAGAGTTCCACTGCATTCTGAGCACTCCTTTGAATTTCCTGTCCCCTCAGCACTTCTCTGCACTCTGTACTACCTTTGTGTGCTCTTGTGAGGTCATCTGTAGAGGCTCTTAAAGGGAATTTGCACCTGTGAGCAGGCAGTAGGCATCTTGAGGGTAGAGCTGGATCATCTTTATTGTTTGTCTTTTTCTTTTCTTTCTGCTCTTTTTTTTTTTTTTTTTCAAGTAGGTGTGGAGCCCAACCTGGGGCTTGAACTCATGACTCTGAGATCAAGACCTGAGCTAAAATCCAACCTGAGCTGAGATCAAGAGTCAGACACTTACCGACTATGCCACCCAGGTGCCCCTCTGTCTGTTTCATAGCTGACTTCAGCTCTCCACCCTTCTCTCTGCACCACTGAGCCAGTGACTGGGAAGAAGTCAAGGGTGCTGGTTAGAGCTGGGCGTGATCATCCTTCCCATTTTACAGTCCCTGATACTAGAGCTAGCAGGTAGAGTGTAGTTTCTGGGGAACCCTGATTCATAGACAGGGCAGCGTTCAGTAGGGATTGGCTGTGTCATGGGGCTTAGGACACGTCTTAGCTTGGGCATGAATTCAGCCTGGATCTAGCAAAATCTCTACACAGTTACTTGTGTGATACAGATAGAGTCTAAGGTAACAGCCACAGGCAGTAGAGAGCGAAGGGCACACTGTATACGGAAGCCCTGGGAGCATCATACTAAGGGGAAGAGTCTGGGAAGTCTTCAGAAAGGATGGAAGTCTTGGACAGACCTGAAGGGATAGGAGAAGACATGGAGGGGTGGGTGGGAAGAAAGATAGGAGTGGGATGCAGTACTGAAGAGGGAAGGCATAGGGGCTGGATGTTAGGAGCTGGCTGAAGGGTTAAGTGGTTAAGAGGTCAAGCTCTGGAGTCAAAAGACATGTTTTGTTTTGTTTTTTTAATAAACATATAATATATTATTAGCCCCAGGGGTACAGGTCTGTGAATCGCCAGGTTTACACACTTCACAGCGCTCACCATAGCACATGCCCTCCCCAATGTCCATAACCCAACCACCATCTCCCTACCTCCCTGCCCCGGCAACCTTTAGTTTGTTTTGTGAGATTAAGAGTCTCTTGTGGAAAAGACCTGGTTTTGAGTCACTAACTAACCACGTGATCTTGGGCAAGTTTCGTGCTCTTCTACAAGTCTGGGTTTTCTTATCTGTGTAATACAGCTAAAGGCAGTTCCTTCCTATTAGAATTTTTATGAGGAATTAACGAAATAATGCTTATAAATTACATTTTAAACGCACAATAAATGCTAGCTAAGGTTACTGCTATTATTTATTATAATTACTATAATGGATACTAGGCATTTGTTTTCCAGAAGAATCTCATTGCACATTCATTCAGGCCCTACTTTCCCATGATTTGTTCACCTGTATTCATTCATTTAGTGCATCTATTATTATATGTAATAATTATATATAAGTACATGTATTATATATTATATGTAATAATAATATAATAACTAATAATAACTAAAATTTAAGTAGTGTATTCTATGTGCCAAATATTATTCTAAGTACTTTATATATATGAAACTAATTTGATCTTCCCAATAATGGTTTTTTTGGGAAATATTTTATGTATTTATTTGTCAGAGAGAAAGAGAGAGAAAGGGAGCACACAAGCAAAGAGAATCAGGTGTAAGGAGAAATAGGCTCTGCACTGAGCTGGGATCCTGATGTGGGACTCTATCCCACCACCCTGGGATCATGACCTGAGCCGAAGGTAGATGTTTAACCAACTGAGCCACCAAGGCATCCCCCCAATAATGCTCTGAAGTAGATACTATTATCACCTACATTTTATCTAGAATGAAATTGGAATACAGAGAAGTTAAGCCGTTGCCCAAAGTCACACAATTAGTTAAGTGACAAAACTAGAATTTTGGTTCCATCAGAATCCAGGCTCTTAACTCTTTAACCTGTGCTATTTTCAAAGACTCTGGGAAAAACTGAAGAACAAAAGTTTAGATTAACTACTAATCTGCAGGGAGATAGTAACCAGGAAGAACAGCAAGATACTTATGATAAGATCAGACCCATCCAAGAGTGACTATGACCGCCTGGAAGTCTGTGCAGAACCCATGTAGGCCTCTGGACATGCCTGGATGGTTGGCCGTGACCAGCTTGTATATCACATGACGTTCCTGTTGTAGGCTCTCTGAGACCTCATTAACTTAGTGCACTGCTGATACTTCTTGGCCACGGTCAGTGCCACCTGTCCCATGGAAGGCTGGATGACATAACATGGGTGGATGAATATAAACCCACTCCACTACTGGTTGAAAAATAACTCAAAGTACAAAGCCTATTGTGTGTGGGTTGGGTCATTGCCCCATTTGCTCACTGCATCACCATTCACTGGATGGCCATCTATTTTTAAGTACTGTGCTCTGTGCTGGATATTACACTGAAAACATGTTTTTCTGCCCCCTCCTGAGCACACTTTCCAAATCCCTAGGATTATTCCACTTAGCCCTTCCCAGCTTCAAACGGCTTCTTTAGTTTCAAGATTTGGAATGTTGGTGCTAAAAAGATCTTAGATAGTGGTATCCTAGAGCTGACTCGTCCTAACTGGTAACAATGGATTGTTAAATTTTCTGGAATTTTGCAAGCCAATTGCTAACACAGCCATTATCAAAAATTGCATCATATAAACTTACAATTAAATAAATTATTTTAAAAGTGAAACTACTAAATACTCAAAACTCATTGCTTCCTAATTACTTTAGCTCATGCTATGTTACTTAGCAGGTCTGGCTCTGCGTTCAGTGATGTGACATTGGTGACTTGAGTGCAGCCATGGTGGTAATATTTACACCACAGAAATCAGCAAACTCTACAAATCAGCAGCCCCTACTCCCAGACTATTGTGAGACATTTCCCCGCACACCAGTCCTAGAGATCATCACATCTGTTTCAGCCAAGGAAATCTCCTGGGAGTCCTTGGTTGCTTCCTAGAGCAGGCAGCAGTGGAGGGGTTGGGCAAAGGGAGAACAGGTGGGGGCTTCTGGGGCATCCCCTCCCCCCCTCCCATGGCCCCAGCCCTGAACAAGGCCAGCCACACATTTGTTTGTTTTTAATATAAACTTATATACAAGATTTTGTCCAAGTCGTTCTTTCACACTTAAAAACAGTGGAAAGTGACTAATCTCCTCTAATCTTATCTCACAGTTTGGGAAACAGAAATTTTTACAGTTTAGATCCCGAGGAGGGAAGTGACTTAACTCTAGATCTTGCAGAGCCCAGTCCTTGGAGTTATGGGAGGGGGCCAACAGCATGGCTCCTTGTAACTAGAGACAGGCTCCTGCCCACAATCCAGGAAGCTGCGCTCATGGCTCCTTCCAGATGGGTGGTCCTCCCGGAGCCCTGTCTGCTGTGCTCCTTCGCGCCCTAGAGATGAGTAGACTCCCAGCCGAGCCCTGTGTGTGGTTTTCCCTCCTAATAGAAACCCTTCCTGATACCTCTGCTGAACTGTCTGCTTTTCATATTCCCTGATGGGAGAGGCCAAGTTGAAAATCCTACCCTCCCAAACAGGTTTTTAAATTTGTCTGACTTTCAGTTGGGGAAATCTGCTTAAAGATCTCATGGCCTTCCAAACAAACATGGCCAACAAACAAACAAAAAAACAAACAAAACAAACAGCCATTTTATTTCTTATTAAGCAAAGGCTGGGAGAGATGGATGTCAAAAAGCCTGCTGGAGAGCATAGGTGTGGTGGCGGTAGGGGGAGTGGCTATAGGGAAGAGTGGAGGGAAGGCAGGCAGAGCAGAGAGAAGGTAAAAGCAATAATTTTAAGGGGTAAGAAAATTTAGCTACAGGTGTCCAGGGGTGTCCGGTTTCCTTAGATTTCTGAAGTCTTGCCAACCTCTTCCTTCTAGCATAAGCTGATTGCTTGTGTTATCTGCCCATTGTCATTTCTTGTGCAATCCCCATTACCCAGTGCCCAGTGAGTCCCTAGATGTGTTGCACCAACCCATCTTTTTGGTAACACCACAATGAAGAATTCTGCAATAAAGGTTTTATGAGTTTGCTAGGGCAATGATAATAAAATAATGAAAGACTAGGTAGCCTAAACAACAAATTTATTTAAACAAATTTATTTATTTATTAAAACAAATTTATTTTCTCACATTTCTGGAGGTTCAAAGTCCAAGATCAAGATGCAGACAGGCTTGGTGTTTTTCCTGAAGCCTCTCTCCTTATCTTGCAGATGGGCGCTTTGCTGTGTCCTCGCGTGGTCTTCCTCTGTGAGTGCACGTGTCTGATGTCTCTATGTATCCAAATTTCCTCTTCTAAAGACACCATATTAGATTAGAGCTCATCCTAATGTCCTCTTTTTACCTTAATCAGCTCTTTAGAAATGTATCTCCAAATACTGTTACTTTCTGAGGTAGATGTCTGAGGTAATTCATACATTGAGGTTAGGACTTCAACTTATGAACTTGGGGGCTATCATTCAGCACATTACAAGAACTTAGGAAACGTTTATCCTCTACTACATGAGAAGGAGCCCAGTCACATACTTAGTTATCAGTGGTGCCCCCTTGTCAACATGGAAAGACTTTGTCATGTATACAACTTCACTGCCATGCATTGGACCGAGAGCTCATCAGGTGAAGTGTTTTTTAAAAAATCACATGTTGTCTTCAAGAATTTTGAAAATTCTCTCTCCTCCAAATTGCCTTTTTGTTAGTTATCACAGGAGTTTTTTTTCATAGGTGGGAAGTCCTCAAGGGATTTTCAATATTAGCAGAAGCTACTGATGACATGGAAACAGGTGCAATGTCTGAACACAGCTGAAAGTAGTAAGGAGAAGTCATTGGTCAAGGGGAACAGGGCAGGTGAAGGTCACACTGTCTCATCTAAGACATGTATTGAGTATACTACCTCTTGTGCTGTGTCACCCGTTCCTTTGTTCTTTCCTCAATCTTTTAGTCCTTGCCAGGCATCTAGAATGGGCTGGCAACTGCAGATACACAGGTGAGTGACGTTCTTAGTCCCTGCCTTTGTGAGTTGATAGCTCAGTTACGTGAACTATTAAAGACATGATTCAAACAAACACAGTCCTTACCTTACAGAGACAACCTGGCAGGGATTAGGAAACCATCTTCAGGGCCTGCCCTAGCAAACATGGGCACCCACTTCCTGTTTCTCTGTACCCAGGAAGCGGGTAGTGAGGCATTGGTCTAGTGCCTCAGACCATGTTTGCCAGGAAACAGCAGGCAAAGCAGACTACAGTCTCCTCTCACATCTCAAAACGGGCCTTCTGGTGTGCGTTCTTCCCCATGGGAGGAGCTCTGTTGGTGCAACACTCCTGCCTTTCCTTCATTCCTTCACATACCCCTTCCCAGGGGAGGTGGAATGACATAGCTGATCCGCAAATTTGGAAGAAGAAACATTACCAGTCCCCACCTCTTGGCTTTCTTTTGGGAGTAAGTTGCCCCCAGGGATGTGTTTTCTGCTCTGCATTTCTAGGGACAAAGCTTCCCCCACTGGGAAGGGATGTGGTTTCCCAGAGTGACCTACTGGGTAAATTGGCCGCTGTTGGAGTTCAGTGGTAGGGAGCTTACCTGCCTAGAGCTACACTTGCTAACATAGATTTATCAGAGATAAGGGTAGTGATTTGAACTTGATATGCCAACTTTTTCTTGTTTCTCCATTGATTCAAGAACCTGGTAAGGACTGTGCGGGGGTGGCTCAGTTGGTTAAGCATCTGCTTTCGACTCAGGTCCTGATCCTGGAGTTCTGAGATCAAGTCTCGAGTCGGACTCCCTGCTCAGAGGGGAGTCTGCTTTTCCCTCTCCTGCTGCTGCTGCTTCGGCGCTCTCTCTCTCTCTCTCAAATAGGTAAACAAAATCTTAAAAAAAAAAAAAGAAAAAAAGAATCTGCTAAGGAAACTAGAGCTGGTAACATGGGTTCAAATTCTTTGTGCTTCTGTTACAGTGCCAGCTGTCGGTGTGTCTACCAATTGCTCTTGAAGCATTTTACACTTATGTCTCATGTGATCCTCACACAACCTGCTGACAAAGACAGGGCCGGATTTATTAGTTGAGGAGCTCGGGCAGCGATTCTCGGTGCCTCCGACCTATTCCATACGGTGATACACACGGGAAACTGAAAAAAAAAATGCATCTATATATACATAAATCTATTTCTGTGTCTGTACCCATACCTATATCTCACCATGGAAAATGGATGAGGCTGTTGGCATCAGAGGTGACAAGCTCAGAGATGCTGGCTGTCCTAGGGCTTCCCTGCCTATTCTGAGCCTTGAGAAGAGCGGTATCTCATCACCTATAAACCCATTCCTTGCCCACCAGTTGGGAAATTTTAGCTTAGAGAAGTACACTAACTAGTTCAAGGCTACAGAATTATTATTTTTTTTAAAAAAGTTTATTTATTTGTTTATTTTAAGATTTTATTTATTTATTTGACAGAGAGAGAAAGTAGGCAGAGAGGCAGGCAGAGAGAGAGGGGGAAGCAGGCTCCCTGCTGAGCAGAGAGCCCGATGCGGGGCTTGATCCCAGGACCCTGGGATCATGACCTGAGCTGAAGGCAGAGGCTTTAACCCACTGAGCCACCCAGGTGTCCCAAGGCTACAAAATTATTAAAAAAGAAATATGAACCCAGGTTCTCTGATTCCATATCTAAAGAACCTTCAAACATAGACTGAAGTGAGGGAGCCATTTGTTACCATCATTCCTACTCAGGGGGCACAGAGAAGTGTCGAAGGGATGGCCTCTCCTTCTGGTCTGTGCCTACGGGACATGCAATGCCTGTCCAGGGATGCAGTCTGCCTCCTATCAGATCTCCTCCTTTCTGAACCAGAGCAGATTTTCCTAGCTACCTTCTAGAGAAGGGAGTTCAGGGAAGTTGGCATTAAGATCTCCTGATCTGCTCTAGTGGTTGGCCCTGGGGAGGAACTATCTATTCGATAGCCAAGGCACTTCCCTGCTTCCAATCACAGGCAAAGCCCTTGTCTCTAATGTGATCAACACAGTAGATGGTCCATTAATGTAAAATATTATTTAAAGAGCAACCGTGAGAAACATACCTTAGACTTCTTATTGTAACTTAAAGCATATACAGGTATGTTCAGGCACCATTAAAAAAAAAATTGTTTCTTGGTGCAGGCCTCTATTAATTGGAGTTTTGTCCTATCTTTCTTGTATCAACTATACTCACAATCCGTTTATCCTTTGAATACTTACTGTGTTCTTTCTAGGTGCCTGGCATATTTTAGGTGCTGGGGAAGTCTCCACGCTCGTGGAGCTTATATTCTATTGGAATCTTCTGTAAGTTCCAGTTCAGGTTTCTCTGAAGTAGAGGAAGAATTTAAAGACCCAAGGCAATCCAAGTATCCAATCATGGTAAAATGTGTATGATCCCCCCTTTCCCAGTCTTTCCCGTGCCACTTCAACGAGATTTTTTTGTTGTTAGGACAAAAGGACAAGTCATAAGGACAAGTCATTATCAAGCTTTTCCAAAACATCAAATGTCAGTTTACAGAGGAACAAAAAACCTCTTTCTTTGTACTCACATTTTATTGGTTTTCACAACAATTAAATTACATAATCAGAATGGCAAGGACAACGGGCAGAAGTGTGTTTGGGAGTAAATGGCACTGAACCCTTGTGCCCTTGTGAGCTCTCAGCTCGATTTGTGGGAACAGAAGCACCTGAGAGCGCCCGAGATCACCCGAGAGCATCCGAGAGTACTCGAGCTTACCCGAGGTCATCCGAGAGTGCCCGAGAGCACCTGCAAGTGCCTTCGCTAGTTGAAGGTCTGGCAAGCCGTGGGCACAATGAATTTTATGGAGGGAACAGAGAGCATCCGTTAACCTGGTGACTTGGTCAGGAGGAGGTCAGTTTTAAGAGCTTTTGCCACATGGATGCACCTGTCCTCTCCAGACCAAATGCATACTGTACTTGGAGAGTGGCTTATGCCACTCTTTTATTAAAAGGCTCAAATACTTATTCCAAATCTTTACAAAAGGTGAAGGAAACTAGGAGCTGTACCTCTGTTGGGCCAAGTTTCATAAAACTGTATATGTCTCATATTACTATGGCTTGGCTCCTATTTTCCTGGCCTAGATTTCATGTTAAAGAGCCTCCCTCTTTATTAGCCAACAATGCGTCTTCCAGAACCATTCATGACAAATGGTACAGCGTTCAAATAGCCTGTCTCTGACGTCCACATTTCTTCTCCCTGAGAGTAGAGGTGAAGTATTCAGTTCATCCTCCTGAAGAAAACACCTGCCTGAGGAGAGCCAGTTGCCCTCTCCTCTGTGGAAGGATAGGAAGAGAACACATGCCTGTATATCTGGACAGCAGCACAGAAGGAAGAACAGGCCATACGGGAAACAAAGAGGCAATAATAATGATAAGGAGTCAATGATAAAGATTGCTCAGTGCCCCAAAGTCCTCCGAAAATGACAGTGACGTGATGGAGATTATTTAATCCGACCTGCTTCATGTTGCAAATACGGAGACCGAGACACTGGAGGAAAATGACTTGCTGAAGACAGAGCCAGCCCAAGGCAAAGCTGGGGTAAGAAGTCTCTGACATTTACACTTGCTGTTCTCAAAGTAGGGTCCATAGACTCCTGAGAACCCAGCAACACTCAGGAGCGGTTCATGAAGTTATGAAGGTCTCCGTTTGATCGTTTTTCCTTTGACCCCCTGTTGACATTTGACAGAAGGTACGAAAGCAATGGTGGGTAAAACTCCTGGCTTCTGGGCATGAATCAAGGCAGGCGCCAAGGCATATTAGACATCATTGCCTCGCACTTGCAATAAAAAACGCCAGTTTCATTTAAGAATACCCTTGATGAAGCAGTAAAAATGATTAGTCTTATTAAATACCGACACTTTTCAAATAGTCTGTGTAACAAAATGGAGAGTGTGCATAAATACTTTCAGTGCATTCCAAGGTATGATGGTTATCCCTAGGAAATGTACGCAGGCAATAAACCTGGGAGTCCAGCCATTTTTTTCATGAAGCGTCTTTCTTCTTTTTTTTTTTTTTCCTTCCTTCCTCCCTCCCTCTCTTTCTCTCTCTCTTTCTTTCTTTCTCTCTTTCTCCTTTTCTTTTCTTTTCTTTCTTTCTCTCTTTCCTTCTCTTCAAAGACTAAATGACAATGAATGCTTTTTCAGACGGAGTATTCAAAAGACATTGTTTCTAAATGAACAAAAGGAGTCTGTCCCTTTGAGGAAAACAACTGATAGTATTTGTTGCCAGTGATAAAATTTTGAACTTGCAAGGGAAAATGAGAATTTTGGAAAACTTGTATCTGTTACTGTGGAACTTGATAGCTTCCTAATATCTAAGGACTTTTCTAATGAGATGGATGGTGATATTAATGAATGTGATTTTTAAAAAATATTGTATAATGAAATGTGTGAAAATCTGGAATATCTGTATAACTCAATAAACCAGCTTTTTCCAATGACCAATGCATGATATTACCCATCCATACATGGGTAAAAGATCCAATCAAAGTACATAATAAACCAATGGATTTTAATGTAAGAGAATATAAAAAGTTCATTGGTATGATTTCAGATTTCATTTTTCAACTAACCTTTAAGAAACTTGCTATAGTTGGCGCAGTATCAAAAGAGAATATGCACAATTATTCAAAAAGACTAATAAATACTCTATTTTTCCAGCTACATGTCTGTGTAAAGCCAGATTTTCTTCACACATGTCAACCAAAACAACATTTTGCAAGCCATTGACTTCAAGAGCAGATATAGGAATCCAGTTACCTTCTGTTAAGGCAGACATATAAAAAATTTGCAAAAATATCAAACATAGTTACTCTTCCCACTAATTTTTTTTTAATTTTGAAAGGTTTTTTAAAATGAAAATATTTCTGTTATTTATATTATGTAAAAATATGTTATTTATGTTAACATGCCATGGATTTATTTTTGATATTTTTAATTAATTAGCAAAACATTTTAACAAACATTTTCCACTGAGAGACATAACCTACACAAATTTTAAGGGTGTCAAATGGTCCCGAGATGAAAAAGCTTGTGAACTGCCCCGTTATACCAGCCTGCCTTCCAGAAAGTGGACTGGAGAGAGGTACTTCTTTCCCCTGTACCCAAAAAAGCCAGTGCTTGTTACCGTTTTAATTTTAAATCCAACCAGTCCTCCTCCTTGAAAACTGTTAAGAAGTGAAGAAAGCCGCAAACCAACTACAGATTCCTGAAATCAAAGGACCAAGAACCGAGAGAGAAGGCAAAAGAAGCAAATAAGAGTTGTCTGGAGCTGTGCAAGGCTGACCGGGACTCCCCTCCAGGCAGCCTGGTGGGAGCTGCCTGTTTCTTTTTGCATCATTGGCCTGACCCCATGGCCATCCTCCCACTCCCACTCCCTAAGTCTCAACCCTGCCCCGGGGAATGCTATCCTCTGGAGCCTCCAAACACAAAGGGACTTAATAAGCCTTGGGATGGTCCTCACCCTGACACCTCCTCCACTCCCCCGCCCCCCCAGGATGACAGTATGGGGGAAGGGCTCTATCAGCCTGTGCCTCCACCAGCCCCCTGTTCTCAGGTTTGAGTCAAGAAGGGAAGGCCCGGGTTTCTGGACTGAAAAGGAAATGTAAATCTCTCCCAGGCCATGTGCCAGAAGCTGCCAGGAGACCATTTCCCTGTTAGTAAACAGGGTCTCCTGGGCCATCTTTCTCTTCTTTAATAACCTGTGGGGCGCCTATTGATTGCCCATACTGGTCCCTCATAAATTACAATAGCGATGCCTCCTGGTTGCCCTGGAGCTGCGTGGTTGGGAAAATTGGCTCCCTGATACCTTGTGCTCACGGAGCACTGTATCGGGCCACATAAACGTGAAGAATATGTACCATCAGGCACAGAGAATACACAGGAAACAACTCGGGGGGGGGGGGGGGCGCAGAGGCTTCTGGGCATGCTGCAGACTTTAATGAGCCTGTCTCTGCTGCTTGTCCTGGAGAGCCTCAGGAATGCTGATGACACGCCTCCTCTGTCAGGCAGACTGCTCTGCCTTCAGGTGGGGGGAGCTCAAGCTCTGGTGGGTGGGAGACGGGTCTGCTCCCAGCTCTATCCCCTCACCAGGATGGGAGCCGGCCGGTAAGAGGGAAGTTTCTGCATTGTGCCATGGTGGAAAGAGCACCTAGTTAAGAATCAAGACACATTCTATGCTCCGTGCCACCTATGGCTGTATGATCGTGGGTGAAACATTTAATTTCACTGAATCTGCGTCTCATCTGGAAGTGGAGAAAGTAATATCCCTAGTCAGTTGTGGGGCTGGTGGAAAATAAGGCTGACCCAGTGCCCTGCGTGCTCTTGGTAAATACCTGCAGAAACTGAATTTGAATCAGTTGAAGGACACAGTGGCAGGTCCGGGTCTGAAACGAGTTCTGCCTCCCAGCTCCCCAATCTGGCATCTGCCAGTCCCCCTAGCTAATACCTTGCTCTTCAAAAAGAAGGGAGGCCACGGAACTCACAGCTTGATTGGAAATGAATCTCTCATTCCTTCTGTCTTCCTGTGCCCCTCCTGACTTGGCTTCTGAATTTAAAATTCATTTCACAGGGAACGTCTCTAAAGTGGAGAGTAAACAGAAAAACATGCCAGCACGACTTCCCATTCTACTCAAGAAGCTTGGCATCCACATGCCCACAGTTGGCACAATCTGATAGGAAACCTTGGGGTTTCTCTGACTTGAAGCAGGTCCTGGGCAATTAGGTCCACCGATGCTTTCCCCAAGCTAGGAACTTTGTCCCCACAGTTCTACCACGAAACTTTCACCATTGCACGAAAATGAACTAGAAGGACACTGTACATATGCCCATGTTTTTCTGCTGCTTCCCTAGTCCTAGAGATGATATTCTGCTGCTCTGGGATGAGGTGTGTGGTGGGTTGAAGTGGCCCCCAGAAGACACACCCACATCCCAGAACCTGTACATGTGACATTACTTGGAAAAGAAGTTCATACAGATGCAATTAAATGAAGGATCTTGAGAAGAAATCATCCTGGATTACCCTGGGGGACCCTAACCCAAAGCACAGTGTCCCTGTAAGAGAATGGAGACGCCAAGAAGTCCCCACAAGGCACGATTCTTCTCTAGGGCTTTCGAAGGGAGTGGAGCCTGGCCAACACTTCGATTTCGGACTTCTGTCCTCCAGAACCGGGAGAGAATACATTTATTGTAAGTCACTTAGCTTGTGGCAACAAGCCAAGGAAATGACTGCAAATGTGCTCCTAATGATAGACCCGAGCTCAGAGACTTCTTCCACCAGAGATGCTTTTCCCCTCTCTTGGAGAATTTGCCCGAGCAGCAGCCTCTGTGGATAGGTCAGCAACCAGCTCTTGGGCAATGCAAACACCCCAATGGAGCTGTGGCTGAAGATCCACCCTGGAAAAAGCATCTGGGGGTGCTTTTGGCATCTCTTGGTGGGCAAGGCATTGGAGAAATGGCCTAATTTTGGAACTAGGCAGACCTTGGTTTAAAACTCAACTCCACTATGGGCTTTGTGACTCCAGACAAAATGCTTACCCTCTCTGTGCTTCAAGTTCCTCATCTATAAAATGAGGATAATAGCTCCTTCCATATAGGAGGGAGCAGATCCAAGATCTGAGACTTGCACATTTTTAGAGACCTTTTTACAGAAGAAGGATGCAAAGCTTCAAACCCCAAATTAGAAGTGGGACCTTGAAAGGGCCTTGTGCCAGCGAGGGGCCCCCGAGGCTTACATTAAGCCTGTCTCTGCTTCCAGGGTGTCCTGAGGTTTATAGATAAAAGCATGAAGCTCTAGACAGGCCAGGCTCCTACTGCATGCTCTGCAAGAGGTAGAGCTTTCTGAATGAGGAATCCAACAGTTAAGTGTCTACCAAAAGGCACACAGATATTTTTTCAAACCACAGAGAAAGGTATGGTAGGATAAATTCCATGGCAGCTTTCTAGCTGTTGCCTTGACATCCATTTCCCCTTTCTTTTCCATAACAGAAAACTGACATCTGTGGAGATTGCCATGTGCTCAACTAAAGCCTAGCTTCCCAAGCAGGTCTGGCAGAGACCTGTGGCCATGAGTAAGTTCTGGCCCAAAGACATATAAGCAAATAGAGGTCAGAGACTTCTGTAACATCTTATGGGAGTATATTAGGAATTGAATGGCACCTCCCTCAACCCCCATGCATATGTTGAAGCCCTAATCCTTAGTATCTAAAAGTATGAACTTACTTGGAAATAGGGTCTTTGCAGATGTAATTAGTTAAGATAAGGTCTTGGGGGGGCATAATACAATATGAATGGTGTCCTTATAAAAAGAGAACACAGACACACAGAACACAGACACACAAGGCAGAGAAAGCGGTGATGCTTTTATGACATTAGGAACATCAAAGATTGCTGGCAAATTACCAGTAGAAAGGGGAGAGGCAAGGAATAGATTTTCTTTAGAGTCCTCAGGAAGAACCGACCCTGCTGACTACTTAATTTCAAATTTTTGACTTACAGACCGAGACAATAAATAAATTTCTGTCGTGTAAGCCACTCCGTTTGTGGCAGTTTGTTACAGCAGCCCTAGTAAACTCATACAGAGAGATAGGCCCTTCTTCACCAAGTTTCCATCCTGCTGCCTGGAAAGCAGATAAGAGGGCTGGCCTTCCATTAGCCATCTTGGTCCATGAGGATGAGGTAGAGCAAAGAGCTAAATGGAGCCTAAAACTTTACGGAACTGTCGGATTAGCCCTGGACTGCCTACCTTGGGGCTTGTTTTCCTGGAAAATAAGTATATTTGAATATTTTGTTATTGTTATTGTTTTGTTTGTCTTCTGAAACATAATCTTCACTGATACATTGTTTTGAAAAATTAATTATTCTTTGGGGAAGGATAAGGATTGGAATAACTGCAAACGGAATTTTAGCATTATCTGTGATGTTTCATTTTTGATAGCACAATGTATTCATGAATTCTTTTGTAATTAAAACATTTCACTTTGGGGTGCCTGGGTGGCTCAGTGGGTTAAAGCCTCTGCTTTTGGCTCAGGTCATGGTCTCAGGGTCCTGGGATCGAGCCCTGCATCAGGCTCTCTGTTCGGCAGGGAGCCTGCTTCCTCCCTCTCTCTCTGCCTGCCTCTCTGCCTACTTGTGATCTCTGTCTGTAAATAAATAAATAAAATCTTTAAAAAAATTTTTCACTTTATAATAAATAAATTGCAAAGGAAAAAAAAAAAGAGGGATGGCCACCTACAGATTAAAAGAGACCTGAGAAATGTATCAACCAATTGCAATGTATGAACCTGATTTGGATCTTGATCTAAACAAAAAGTTTTAAAAAATTTATAAGACAACCCAGGAAATTTTAATATTAATTGGATAGTTGATATTATGGAACTACTTATTTTTATGCATGCTCATAATATTGTAGTTATATATTTGAAGTGCTCTTAACTTTTAGCATCTAAAACATTGTTTTTCACCCTTAGCACTATTGTTATTTTGGGCCAAATAATTTTTAGTATAGTTGACCTACAGTGTGACGTTAGTTTCAGGTGTATGACAGGACTTGGCCCAATTATACATTATGCTATGCTCACCACAGGTATAAGTACCATCTGTCACCATACAATGCTATGACAGTGTCATTATCTTTCATCCCAGTGACTTACTCATCCCATAACTGGAAGCTGGTACCTCCCATTCCTCTTCGCCCATTTTGCCCATCCCCCACACCCCTCCCCTCTGGCCACCATCAGTCTGTTCTCAGGGTTTTATAGATCTGATTCTGCTTTTTGTTTACTCATGCTGTTGTTTATTCACGCTGTTCATTCATTTTACTTATGAGTGAAATCCCATGGTATTTGTCTTTCTTAGTCTGACTTATTTCACTGAGCATAATACTCACTAGGTCCTCCATGTTGTCTCAAATAATCCTTTGTTGTGGGAAGCTCTCCCAGGTCTTGTAGGTGTTCAGCCCTATCCCTGAATTGGACTCACCACACGCCCATCGCACACCCCTCTCCCAAGGTAGGACGATCAGTAGCATCTTTAGACATAGCCAATGTCTCCTGAAGGCAAATTTGGTGTGGGTTCAGAACTACCGCTCTAAAATTTGGAGAAATTTTAGAGTAATTTACTGGAATATTTATGGGTGAAATGATTTGTTGTTCCATAATGAAAAGTTTAAAATACATTTTAAAAAATTTGTAAGATTCTGTTTGTATGCTCTTTCTGTCAACGTGGTGGAGTCCTTGTGAAATTTCTTCTTACTTCAAAATCTGCATATCCTGGATAAAAAAAGTAAATATTTACCTTGCTTGGTGCAAGATCTTGTGTCAAGCCTCCTACATTATTACTCTTAACCCCCAAGGCTATAGGCCTTTCTGACTGTGGGTAGGGCAGACCCTCTCACACATCACTCCCTCAGCTCAGCCCTTAGCATTCCCTGGTCATGGACTGGGGTGTGGGGGAGGGGTGAGCTGGAGAAGTATGGGGGAGGTTCTGAGTTGCCTGGTGACCTAACTCCTGAGGCTGTCTCCCACCATTTCTCTATGGGCCTCCTTCCCCTGTCCCCAAACTCCAGTTCAGAGGGGGGTGTGTTTAGAACCAGACTTGTTAGGACCTTGCCTTGCCCATCCCTCAGAGTCCAGCCAGTTGACTTTCTGCTGACTGTTTACAGAAACCTTGTGCTCTCACCACACATCAGGTCAGCCCACTCTGTTTAAACATGCACCACACCTGTCCCCATCTCCTCCACCAGTGCTTCACTTGACCACATGCTGCCTCACTTGGCCACCTGCTCAGGACTCCAGGCCCCCCTGGGCCTCAGACTTCCCTGGGTGTCTCTGCTAAGCCTGACTTTCAGGCCCACCTGATCGTCGAAAGGCCCCAGGCCTTCCACAGTTTGGTCAGGCCTCCCTTGTGATTGGGCTACGTTATCACCCAAGTCCACCAGGGGCCAGTCGGAGTGTAGGTCAGAGGAGGGGCCTCTGAACTGCAGACAACCGCAGTTGGAAGTTTGGGGCAGAAGAGCCACATAGGGGTGGGGGTGGGCTGCACGTGGGCTCCTGACACCAGCTGAGGGGCAGCCTGCTGGGTTCACGAGGGCCTCCCCACAGAGCCCAGGGCGGGGGGGCAGGCAGCCAAGCCCAGCGAGCCCGGCCTGCAGCAGCGACTCAGCCGGACCAGCGCGGAGCCAGGGCAGGGAGAAGGCCCGGCTATTTTTACACGGACGGCGTCTGACCACAGCTGGCTGTTTTCAGAGGTGGGTGGTAGCTATCTGTTAGAAGGATCTTTCAGGTGAGAGGGCGGCAGGAGGCCTGAGCAACCACGACTTCCTCTACCTTTCTGAGTGTACCTTATCGACCTCCTGGTTCTCCTCCATTTTCTGCCTCTCGAAGAAGGAGGAGAGGTGAAGTCTGGCCACCTAAATGCCTGGGAGGCCAGCATGGCCCCTGGTGCGTTTCCAGGACACCGAGAGCTGTGGGTGGACTTACCCAAGGAGTCCTTACCCTGCCCTTCCTAGAAGCCGAAGGCTGCGTGAGTTCACAACAGCGCTCGAGCCCCGAGCACTGGGTTCAAATCCCACATCCTCCACTTAACTAGCTGTGGGAAGCCGCAGGCTCCGTGGTCAACGTCTTCGTACTTCAGCTTTCCCCTGTGAGATGTGAATGTGTGGAATGAGAACAATCCTGACCACTCCATGAAGTTATTGTGTGATACAATATTGTGTGATAGAATAGTTATAATATAGAATATATAAAACACACATTATTACCCATATAATGCAGAAGCAGGACAGGAATGAGTCATATGACCTCGCTCAATTGTTTGCAAACTCCTATTATTAATGACCCTCTTTTTATGTCAGTGAAGTGGGGGATTGTCCTCAGTCTACACCAGTGGTTCTTCCTTTCCCGCCAGCACCTCAGTAAATACCTACCTATGCTATATTAGGGATCAGTAATCCTGCCCGTGTCTGTGACTGTAACTGTCATTAATAATAGCTTCAGTTTATCGAAAGCTTGCTCATGGCGACAAAGACATTTTTCCACCACTAGGCCTTTTTGTCAAGCAAGTGAAGCAGACCTAGAGAAGGAAGAGGCCAGGCTGGCAGTGGGGTGGGGGTGAGAGGTGCAGTGGGGAGCTATTTAAGATGATGGAGCAAGAGCATCATCAAAATAATCAAATATCAGCACAATAGGATTAAAATTTTTTGAGGGTGGAGACTCATTGACTACCTAGAGGTGTTTGGGGTCAACGAACACGTGCAGATTTCTTACTGCCCATGCTGCACGTGTGGGACTAGCCATTCCTAAAGCTGTAGAGCTTTCCAGTAGGAGCGAACATTATCTTTTTAAAGGCAGCTTGCATTGAGTTTCTGTTAATGGCAGCCAAAGGGGTTCTGACTAATTCATCTTTCTATTTATTTTTTATTTTGATGAAAAATTTGCAGTTTTTACATTGTGGCATAAAAACAGAACTCTGACATGTTTGACAACATATTTTTGACAGTTCTGTCTATTTCTGACAAAGACGTGCTGGGAAGTTGTGGGAACACATCCCCTGTGTCTGTCCCCCTCCTTTGATTCAGAGCTACATAAATGTATGCTAATGATCTTCTGATGATGACAATGGGGCTATGCTCCAAGAAGGCTTTAGCAGTTGGGAGTCGGATCAGAGCAGGGAGAGACAAGAGGTAGAAAAGACTCCTCAGGATGCTGATTTCATGATTCCAGTGAGAAGTAACGAGTTCATGAGGTGGTAGCCACAGAAATAGAAAGGGAAGACCCTGCAGAGGTTGGATTTTCATGGTCTGGCCACAGATTAGAGGGCAAAGGAGTAAAAAAATAGTGTTTTCATCTACAAGGCCTGAAAGGACTTGACTCCCATTTCCCGCATCATTCCTGGTTTCTCGCTTACTTTTCTTCCCCTAGCCAGTCTGCCTAGTGACTCTGGCTTTTGAATTCACTGTGCCCTTTGCTTGGCACACTCTTACTCCAGATGGCCCCTGGTTCATTTCTCACTTCCTTCAAGCTTCTGCTCAGAGGACATTGCTTCAGAAAGGCTTCCCTGGGGGCACCTGGGTGGCTCAGTCGGTTAATTATGCATTGTGGTGTAGGTCATGAGCTCATGGGTCCTGTGATGGAGCTACCTCTCCCCTCACCAACCCCCTCCCCTGCCCCATCTGGCTCTGCAATCAGTGGGGGGGCTACTTGAGCTACTTGAGGATTCTCGCTCTCTGCCCTTCCACTCCCATGCCCCCCGCCACGTGTGCGCATACATGCTCTCTCTCTCACATAAATAAGTAAATCTTAAAAAAGAAAGAAAGACTTCCCTAAAGTCTGCCCCCCCATCAATTAGCATGCCTTACACCTGCTGATCTCCCTCTGTAGTACGTAACCCCTTCTTGACTAGGTATCTGTTTCCTTTCTGTCTCCCTTGACTAGGATGTGGGCTCCAGGAAGGCAGTGACTTTTGTCCACTGCTGAGTCCCCAGAACCTAGGACAGAAGCTGGCACAAAATAGGTACTCAATGAATATAAATAAATACATCTTGAACAACTGGGACAATGATGTAGTGTTGACAAGAACAGAAACAGTGAGAGATGAGTGGTGCCAGGGGTGGTGCAGTGGAGGAGTGAGGTCGTGAGTCATTCAGACCCCATGGAACTTAAAGCTAGATGTGCAAACAGCTATAATAGACTGGTGGTCGGAGTGGCCATCTGGAGCTCAGGAGAAGCGAGAGGTGGAGATTTAGGGAGGAATTTTTTGCAAAGGCTGGTGGCTGCCATGGAGTCAGGGAAATCCCTGAGGAGCCCATGAAGAGAGAGATGAGACCTGGGGACTAAGGCCTACAGAGGACCGAGGGGACCAAGTAGTCTTGGTTTGCCCAGGAGTTTCCTGGTTTAAAACCTCAAAGTCAAGCTTGAGGACCCCCTCAGTCTCAGGCAAACTGCGGTAGTTGTTCACCCTAGGAAGGCCCTTCCATTAAGGTAGAAGGAGGGGAAGAGCCGGTTTGAAAAGATAGAGGAAAAGCAGCCTGGAGCTTCCTCACAGAACTCAAGAAGAGGTGGGCTCTGGTAAGGATGAGTCTCCCACACCCTCTTCCTCCTCCTGGACCAGTTTGGTTCTGCCCTTCTGAGCCCAGGAAGGCTGAATTACCTCTGAGCTTCCCCTTTACCCCAACACTTAGCAGAATTTGATGGCTTCTTAGTACGCTGGGGAATTTGGTTTGGTTCTGGGGCTGGGGCCCCAGCTCCAACCAACTGGAGCAAGTATGGACCCTTAAATGGTGTCTGGGGGTTAAGAGACGCCCTGGGTAAGGAGTTTCAAGTCAGTGATCATTTTCTGCTTGTGCCTGGTGGGAGTTCAAGAGGGTAAACAACTCTGCATTTGCCTAGCCACTGTGGCTAAGGAAACAGGAAGCCGCCTCTTCTCTCGTAAATGACACTGGCCAAGATAAGCAGTACTTGTAAGATGCCACTCTTAGCCGTGGATGCTGAATTGTGCCCAGAGCTAACCTGCAAGTGAGAAAAATTGTTGCTGGATATGCAGAAACACAAAAGAACCCTAAGGGGCATTTTCAAACCGAATTTGGTAGTAGAGTGAGTTTTAAAACAGATGTTTGAAGCCTTGGTCATTCACATTAACTGAGAGCAAATGAGACAATAAATCAGAAAGTACCTTAAGCTATATAGTTTATACAACTAAAGTTGTGTCATTATTTTATAATAATTAGACAAATACGAGTTCTTATCACTGGGCCTGGCTTGAAATAAAGGCACCACCTATAGAACACATGGTCCCTGTCTTTAGAGAACTTTATGGCTTACCTGTAGAGGAAAGATATATACCAAATGTATGATAAGAACTTAACTGTATTTATAAAACAGTATATAAGGAAGTGGAAATAAATGTTGTGTCCACTCCCTGACTCCCTCACCCCTTCCTAGCTCTCTAACCTACATCATGCATCTCTACCTTCCTAATGAACATGGAGAAAAGTGCCCTAATTCATCCAGGCCAGAGCACAGTAATGTTTCTGGCCACCTTTCTTTAGCCACTGACCTGCTCTAGGAAGTAAGGGTCATGAATGTGGCAAGCCTGAGCATAAACACATTTCCTAGAATGTTAATTCAGTAACGATGTGTAGGCTGATTACTTAAGGCTAATGCTGCTGCAGGTTTTGTGAAGGTCTAAAAGAAGGTCCCTTCCCCTTCACTGGCGGGAAGAAACTACAATCCCCTAAACAAAGTCCCATGTTGTGAAGTGTCAGTGTTCTAAGTGTGACAAAATTCTAGAAAAGGGAAACATTAATATTTTAAGTGGACTGTATATTTCATGGAGGGTGAGCCATGAGCTGGACAGACTGTCAAGACAGAAGAAAACCTGGTGAGTCTGGGCGTCATAGAATGAATGAGAGTGGTATCTGGAAAACAGGGACAGACTTCCTGCCGAGATCCAGCTTCTGAAAGAAGGGAAAATGTTTTATTGTTCCTTCAAAATATGATGGCTTTCAGTAGTAGTAAGCAAAAACAAAAACAAAAACACATGGTTCTTAAGAAGTTAAAGGACTTGAATGGAGAAACCTCCCTACCCTAGGACTTGAGTAGAGAACCTAGCACTTAGGCATTGGAAACTCCAAGTCCTTCTGGAATGGGAAGGTCCGCTGTGCTAGGAAGAAGGAAGCTAGTGGCACTACCTCCTGCTTGGAGCCAGGATGTCAACACTGGGTTCCCGGCAGAGGCCACCACTGCTGCCACTGACTGAGGCCGTTGTAGGTGTTCACCAAAGGCACCACTGTTGCCCATGAAAGTTGCCCTGTGCTCCTGTGCTCGGCTGCCTCACTGGGCTATTGCTTCCTAGGACAGGAATCCACCTGCTGAAGGCGTGTCCAGTCCCCTGGTCCCCTTGGCTCTGTAAACAGAGGAGCGTTCGGTATCTACGTTCACTTCTGCTTCTCCCCTAAGTGCTGTTTGTGTACCCCCAGTGTCTTAAGGAAATGTGGTGTGACTGTGCCTACTTCAGTTTTTTGCCACTCCAGCCCTTCTTCCTTAGGCCTTAGTCATATCCCCGGGATGCCGGATGGGCACCATCTGGGAGATGTACACCAGCTGTTACTCAAAACCACTCCTTTCCCCAGAAGTCAAGGACATTATCATCAGTGGCAGCTTGTGCTCGCCCGGGTCTCCCTTAGGAAGAGACCTTCCTCACTGGCCCCTCGGTCCCTCCTATACACAGACTCCTCCCCACCGGTTTTCTAGATAAGTCTGGACATGACTGAGCTCCAGAAGAGAGGGAAAAAAAAATAGACAAAGTTAAAAGCATCATTTTCTTGGGACCTTCAGAACCGAGCAACAGAAAATTAGTGGTGGGATGTCAGTAGGAGAGGGCTTTGGATGAACATTAGAAAAAAAAAGTTGGGGGGGGGGGGGCGCTGACTGAGAAGACTGGTTAAAGGCAGGGGTAGAAAGCCCTAGCCTTTGAGAACAGATGGGTGAAACTGCCCCAAAAGCAGTAGGGAAGGAGTTACCTGCAGAGTTGACCTCTGACCTGGGAATGCCTAGAGCTCAGAGACCTGGAGGAGGCCCCTTGGGGGGGCTATTTGATAAAACAAGGGCTATCGCAGCACTAGGGCCCCTGCTGGGAACTTTTCAGTACATTATCTCTAATCTTCAAACAACCCTGTGTTACTGGGAAAAAGAAAACCAAACCAGACCAAAACCCCTGCCCACACCCAATCCCTCCTCTCCTCCCACCTGCAGGGCCCGGAGGACAAAGAGCCTGGGCTCAGAGCGAATGGTAAGGGAAGGGGGAGCTATGGAGCACTGCGGACAGTTCTGTAGTTTGGGTAGAGCTTTGGCCATGTTAAGGGAGAGTGGCTCTTGCCAGGAGGGACAGGAGGGAGGTGAATTGAGTGGGTCAGATGATAGGGATAATCTGTATCTCTTCCTGGGGGTGGGAGCAGAGAAGAAAGAGGTCAGAATGGGGGCGCCTGGGTGACTCAGTGGGTTAAACCTCTGCCCTCAGCTCAGGTCATGATCTCAGGGTCCTGGGATTGAGTCCCAAATCGGGCTTTCTGCTCAGTGTGGAGTCTGCGTCCTGCCCCCCCCCCCCATCGCCTGTCCCTCTGCTTACTTGTGATCTCTGTCAAAATCTTTGAGGGGGGCGGAAGAGGGCAGAAGAGAGAGAAAAGGAGGTTCCTGAGCGTGGTAGGAGACCAAAGCCGGGAGCCCAGAAGAAGCCTGGGGACCAAGAGACTCCAAGAAATGATACTCATTTTTGAGTACACTTGACTGGGTATAAATCCCTCCATGCTCTGTTCAAAAGCCCTTGGTGGGGGAGTTGTTGTCGAAATTAAGGAGAGGGCTGAGCTTCACTACTCGACCCACGAGGCACAGGTCTGGGACAGTGCTAGTGGCGCATTTGTAAACATTTTCACTGCCATTAGACTCTTCAGAAACAACCTTTTAAAATGTATGCACGATATGGGTGCTCCTCAGTTTTCTTAACTCTATGAAATTGGGCATTCTGAGTGCTTCCAGAATTGTTTTGCTTGTGCATACATTTTCTTACTGAATATCAGTTTAACCATCCCAAGATAATATCGGGTAATCCAGACTAACTAGGATAGGATTCTCAAATCCTTGAGAGACTGACCCTGCAAATGATCTACGGCAAGACCGTGTGTCAAAACTGAACTCTGACCCCTAACTTCTATAGCAACCAGCGCAGGAAGTTAAAACACAGCCTCTGTAGTAATCCACCCATCATCACCCACTTTCCTACATGTCGCTTAAGCTTCCAACTCAGGACCAATCCGAGAAAGCCAAATGTACTCTATGAGCCAATCATACCATGTGCCCTGCTTCTAGAAGCTTAGCCTGCCTCCAGCACCCCTGTCAACAACCTCTAGCCAGAGCGCACCTGAAGCCTTCTCTGTCACTATGTAGTGTTCCTATTCCCCTGCTTGTCTTTGGGCCTCTGCCAGAAGCAAGTGTTGGTGGCTGCTCTTCCAAGGCTCTGCATAAAAAGCCACAGCTTGTCACATCTGGCAGGGGAGCGGGGGCGGTCTTCGTGCCCACACTCCTCTCAAGGCTTGTGTCAGAATAACCTGGTAGACACTAGACCCAGAGGAATGTCATAGGCAACAAAGTTCCATCAGAGCTTTTTCCACTCGAGCCACTGGAAAATACCAGCCTATTTCAAGAAGGATGTCTAAGAGGAAAACCCCACCTCTACACCTTATGCATACCAATCAGACAGCAGGCCCCAGGGCCCAGTGTCTTCTGTGACTGGGGGGTGCCTTGTGGGTACACAGCAACAGCGGCGGTGGCGGGAAGCTGCAGAAAAGCAATCAGCTGCTGGGTTCCTATGGCTGCAGCCGGTCACACCTGCCACGTCGTCAGGCCGTGGTGCCGTGTGCCAATTACCCCGGCAAGCGCTGAAGTCACTTTTCAAAACGCGGTCAAACAAACTCCAGCAGGGCCAGCCAGGTGTTAAAACACTCAGACACAATTGTCAAAGCAAAGAATTACACGCCTGTACATAGACGTCTGGGCTCCAGTTAAGCAACCACCCGGATGACAGCCTGCAGATGAACCCTTTGTGGGTACACAGGCCCGCCACCATGTCCCTGAAATGGGGCTAAAGGGAGGGCAAGAGGGCCCCGGGCATGGGATTCAGTCAGACTGAAACTGGGGTGGTTTTCTGGACTGCCACTCCCAGGCCACCACCGTGGTGGGGGTTCTGAGCGATGCTGTCAGCTCGGAGTGTGTGGAGGGCCGGTGTAGGTGTCTCACAGGCTTCCTTGAGCCTCCGCCAGTGTTCTCACCGTCACCCAGAACCTGACCCCACGCAGAGGCTTGTGTTCTGGGCTCCTAGGGAAAATTCTGAAAAGATCCTTTTTAGCCCAACATTCTGAGAAATGATGCAGCTAAAATTTGAATAGGTTAAGCCCCATTTACAAAACTCACTTGGTTGGATTTCTGCAAACCTTCCAAGATAGTACGGTCATTATCATTATCCCTCTTCTGAGGCTCATAGAGTTGAACTGGCTCGTCCAAGATCCCACAGCTAGGAAGGTAGACAGCCAGAGCTCTTCTGACTCCAAGCTCTGGGAACCATACTTTGGCAGTGGGGTGGTAGGGGATATCCAGCTCTCATTAGGGCCTGAGGTGTTTGCCCTAAGCTTCCTGATACACTGGACAGTGGTGACCTTGAGGCAACTACGGGTTGGGTTTACAAAGCTCACAGGGAGGCTCAGACTGGAACTAGCCTCTGGGTTCTCTTCAAGCCCCAGATAGGGAGTGTCTAAGTGAAAGCTCTCTTCTGGTATTTTAATGGGACAAAAAGCAGGAAATAGAAGGAGTTAGCTGATTGCTGGGATGGTCCCTAACATGCTCTTTAACTATAAGGAACTAGTCATTTCCTGGACGGAAAAGAAAGGTTTAAGAAAAAAGTGACTGAGAACGTTCCGGCTCCCAGCCACCGGCCCAGCCAGCTGCAGAGAAGGAAGCAAATGAGTTTCTATAGATGGAATCCTTTGTTTCAGTACAGGTTAATTGTGGCTACTCTGTAACCTGGGGCTGGGGGAGGGGGAAGCGAACACCTTGATGCTTCCCTCAGGGCACTACCTCTGGAGGAAAGACAGCTGTGGGGACTCTGGACCGAATCACTTAGAAAAAAGGTCATAAACCTGGAAAAGTTGGGGGATCAAGTCAGATGTTGTGAAGGGTAAGGAGCCTGTGAATCTGGGAAAGAAAGGACATTTTTCTGGAGACTTCCCTCTTTATTCTCTTTTCATGCCACATTTAGGTAACAAGACCAAGTGATAGTAAATTCCCCAGCCAAAGTAGGAGTGCCCAGGGGAGCAGTGAGCCTGTGCCCAGAGTCTGTCCCGGCTGAGCGAGGTTTCCGGGGAAGGCAGGCCTGGTTCCCTGCCCCTTCGGATACGGGAACCACTGTGTTCTTAACCTCCCACAGCACCCCCTCCCCCCGCCCCCACCCCCACCCCACCCCATGGTGAATGAGTGCCTCCCTGAGGCTGGGAAGGTGGAGATCCTACCTAGTTCCTCCCTCCAGCCTCTGCACCATGGTCTCCCACCAGCTTCTCACCCCGAGGGCAGCCTGTCCCATAAAGAGGAGCCCCGCTAGGACAGCACAAGCATTGGAGAAGGAGATGTCTCTGTGCCATCCTCACAGGACTGGACTGTGTGCTGCACAGACTGCTTGAGGTGCTTGGGCTGGGACTGAGTTTCCACCCGACAACTTTTGAAATCTTTGTGAGGACAATAGAAAACGCATGGCAAATCAAAAGTAAATGCAGATTTTAAAGAGTCCCTACATGAGCCTTGGGTTTTGCAAGAGGCAAGACTTGGATAACAACTTTAGGGCCGATGGGTACTTAGTTCTCAGAAAACCAGTGAAATGGTCCATTTAATTATGCAGATGTAGAAATACAGTAGTTGTAAGGGAAAAGTGCTCTGGGTGATAAAGTGAATGAATGTTTTATGTTGGAGTTTGATAGAGGTCTCCACTATGCTTCTTTAGGAAAAACTGAATTTGTTGAGAAAAGGCAACTTCCGTATCCAGGCTGATGCCCCAGTGAAGCTTGCCTATGTTTTTGTACAGCTCATCATAGATGAAGGACCCGCTATTGCCAGAGCTCTGTATGAGTACCACGGGGACAAGCAACACAGAATCACGGAGATTCTCTGTGAGGCTTAGCACCTCAGCCTGTTCTGGTATCCCCAAAGAAAGATCCTGCCGATCAGGACACTGGCATTCTCATGATGGGCACATGAGCAATGAGGCCCTTTGGAGGGGTTCTCTAGAATCATACATTTACTAGGTGGGGTATAGGAGTTTTAATCCTAACTCTGTGGCCCCCCTCTGTGGACTAGAAAATGAGAAAGAGGTCGTGAATAGAATTCAGAGACTTTATTTTATGTTTTTGAATGAAGAAAAAAACCTTCATTTTTACTACTTTTTTTAAACTAACTCATTTTTTTACTTTTACTAACTTCTAAATGAGTTTGGTGTTTTCTTTACTAATGATGGAGGCCATCAACTGCAGTCATACTTGCAGAACTTGTGTCTTTGTCACCAGTAGAAATCATAGATATTTCATATCATGTTACCGTTATTGCTGTTACCTTGAGATATTTTTTATGCGCATCGCCTCTTCTAAATTACAGTCTTCCATTAGAACCAGGCAGGATTAAACTGACCTTCTAGTTGGGATCAGGTAATCGATCATTTGTAGGTGGCTTAACCTAGAGCAGACAGAATCTTGGCTTGGACCATCCCAAAGGGCATGAGGTACTGAGCTGTTTGGACAAAGGAGCAAGTGCCAACCTAGTATTCCCAGCCAATGGCACCCACCTTGAACACAACTCATTTTGCCAGTGGAAACCAACATCCAACATTTTGCATGCAAATTAACAAGCCCTCTGGTGCTAGCGTAGATAAAGATGAAATTATGGAACCTTCTCTTGTTGGAATCGTTTTTGCTTAGAGTTCTGTTTAGAGTCTTTCCTAGGTCTTCATCTCTGAAGAGTGAATCTTTTTTAGAGGACGCCATATTTTAATTAACTCTTCCTATGGTGTAGATGACACATATATCATGTTAACTAGGCTGAGATTTTAAGGTAAATGATAGCAGTATAACACAAATCAAGACTGACCCAGAAGTTCGGTAGAAATTGTAGGTCATCTGGCACCCAGAGAATATTCGTGTTTCTCTTGGATAGCCAAAAAATCAAACTTTCCCATGAATTTACAGTTGAAACCACTTGGGAGAGAGCACGGTGTATGGGCTCCCATACTTACCTACTGAAGCCCCTGGTCATGGGTGGATTGCCTCTAAGTCAGGCTTAGCAAACTCTGTAATGCCAGGTCACTAGAAAAAGAGTTTCTTGGGGGACCTGGGTGGCTCAGTCAACTAAGTCTCCATCTTCAGCTAAGGTCACGATCCCAGGGTCCTAAGATCTAGTCCCACATTGCAGGCTCCTTGCTCAGCGGGGAGCTTCCTTCTCCCTCTCCCTGCTGCCCCGCCTGCTTGTGCTCATTCTCTCTCTCTCTCTCTCTCTCTGACAAAAAAATTAAAATCTTAAAAAAAAAGAGTTTCCTAAAAGTAGAAGTTCATTGCCGCATCCCCTGCCCTTTCTTTAGAAAGAAGCAACGTATTTCACAGAAAATCAGCAGATAATGCAGAATGGCTGCCTTACCCTGCTCGTAGCTCTGTCTTGCAAGTGTCCCATTCCCAAAGGTGCTAGATGTGGCTAAAATTAGCCGAGGTCCTGAATCCAAGAGCAGGGGATGCTAATCTTTATCACACTTGGTATCATTTTCAAATGTGAAGAGGTTCACTGCCTTTTAGCAAATGGAGCTACAGGATTCAGTTTTCTCCTTTTTTAAAATGGAACTACTCTTTGGCCAGAAAGAAAAAGTTATTTAAAACCTTAACATTATTAATTCAGGAAGGGACTGCAAAGAGCATTTGGTCCAAGTTCCCCATTTAACAGATGAGGAAACAAAAGCCAAGAGAGACACCTTAATAGCTGCATGGCTGGCATGCTGGCCAGTCTGAGACACAAAGATCTAGTCCCAGCTGAGATGAGACAATGGGAGATGATGAAATTCAATCTTCAGAGTAAGCATTCAGTCTGTATACGAGCAATAACAACTCAGAGAATGCACTGGGGAAAATACCTCACTTGAAGTAGCAGCAAAAATGATATAATTCTCTAGATGTCTTCTTCACATCATCCATAAAAATAAATTCTGGGTGGATTAAGGAGCTAGACATAAAGAAACAAACAAAACTAGCAACAAGAACAAAAGCCCCAAAAGAAAGGAGAATGTTTTCATGTTCTTTGGGTCAGAATGAATAACCTTCCTAAGCAAGACATAGAACCCCAAATCATAAATGGAAAGATCTACAGCTATGACTGAATAAAAGTTACTGTAAAAACTTGGTCAGAATCATGAGGTCTCCAGTTCCATCAGCCCCATCAGGTGGCTCCAGCCCCTGGCTTGGGGCTCCCCCACACCTGGACTCCCTGCCATACCACAGAACTGGGGCAAGATGCATGGAACCCAGTAGCAGCCAAACAACAACAAACGCAAGCAAAAGCACTTAAGATGGGGCACTGGAGCCTGCTTTCTGGCTTTGGCGTTGGGGAACACGCTTTCTGGCGTCTGGGAGCACCTGGGAGCACACTTTCGGGAGTCTGGTCATCTTTCACCGCCTGCACCAAGGCCGCCAGTCACTGAGCCCTTGAGGAGTGTGAAGCTGCCAGTGGGAACTCCACTAAAGCATTTTTCTCTCCTGGGAGCTCTCCTGCTGCTGTTTTTGTGGGGAGCAAGGATGACTCAGACATGAGTGCTCCTCAAATTGTGGGGTTGGCCCAGGGGGAGAAGTCTGGGGCTGGACTGACAGTGGGAATAGGAAGTCAGACCTTGCCTGGTCTCTTTCTATGATTTTGAATTAAGAAGGATTTCAAACATCTGACAGCAGACCAGGGACTGTATAGTGAATCCTGTGTACTCAGTACTCAGCCCTGACCACCAAGTACCCACAAGCCATCTGCCCTGTCCTGTGGTTTTTGATTTTCATTTTGAAGCAAATCTCGGCAGTGGATTATTTCTTCTGTATTTCAGAATGCATCTGTCCAAGAAAATGCTATTTAAAACATGATCACAAAAGTTTTCACACCTAAAAAGTTGGTTAACAATTCCTTAATATCAGTATGTATCTAATAAGTACTCAAATTAAAAAAAAAAAAACCCACTATAAACAAAAGCAAATGAAAAGCAGCAGATTAAGAGAAAATGTTCGCAGCCTACATAACTAGCAAAGGGTTGGTATCCACAATATATAAAAAATTTCAACAAATCACACAAAAATACAAATAGGTCAATAGAAAAGCAGACAGAAGATGGGAACTGAACTGGTCAATCACATAAAGAGTACAAGACATCACTGAGCATACGAACAGACAGTTTTACGGAAACAGATTTTGATTGTGGATTTCAGACCACACTCAGTTTCAGAACCGTTCAGTTAAGTGTCTGCCTTCTGGTCAGGTCATGATTCCAGGGTCCTGGGATCGAGCCCTGCTTCGGGCTCCCTGCTCGGCAGGGAGACTGCTTCTCCCTCTCTCTCTGCTTGCCGCTCCCCTTGCCTGTCTCTCATTCTCTCTCTCTCTGTCAAATAAATAAATAAAATCTTAAAAAAAGAGAGAGAGAGAGAGTATTAAGTCACAGGCAAGGGACGGTCTTCAGAGAAATGGGCTTTCTAGAAAGCTGAAAAGGTGTAGGCAGAGCTATTGTTCAGGTAGATCTGGCCTTGTTAAGTTTATTTCAAAAACCAAGAAAGCCCATGATTGATATACCTTCCTTTAGACAGAAATATGGCTTGTGTGTATGAAGGTCACAGAGAACCCTGATTATAGTAAGGTTAAGGTATAATACGACTTGAATTTTTCCACATTCTGACTTGACTGCCTTTATAGGCATAGTGTGTCCCACTTTGAGGCCTGGGGACCAGGGACAGCTGTGCTGAGAACACTCCCCTTTGCTCGATGTGGCCACACCACGACTGCTAATATTTTGTATCATTGGCTAGTGAAATCCAGGCTGCATTAGATGTGTGTTTTTTGTGTTTTATGCTGCATTAGGTGTGTGTGTTTTGTGTGTGTTTTTTCCCATCCACTGATAACTCCCTGAAATGTTGCCATGTTTATCCTAATTAATCAAAAAAACACAAATTAAAACATGATACATCTATTTTTGTCTAATCAGAAAAAAAATTAAAATACTTATTATACCCAGTTTGGCAAGAGGTGGGGTAAAGTGTATGCCAATAAATTGTTGGTAAGGATATTATTTAAAAAAGCCATTTTAGGGGCCAGTTTAGCGATATCTCTGAAATACCAAAGGCATGATTCCCTTTAACCTAGCAATTATAATTCAGGAATGTGTGCGCATGCTTAATCCATATGGATCAATATTCTCTTACAGTGTTATTTGGATTGAAAATCACAAACAACTTAAGTGGTCATTAATAAGAAAATGATTCAGTGAACTAGAGCATATTCATGCTATCTTAGTTTATGTTCTTTTGGAAACAGACCTTGTGACTAGGGTTCGAGTGCAAGATGTTTGGAAGTGTTAAGTAGAAAAATGGGGAAGTGATACAGGAAGCGCAGAGAGCCCATAAAGGCTTCGTTGTGAAGCCTGTGAAGCCGGCTAGCGTGGGAGTGACTAGAGTTTAATCTTTCAGGGGAACGGAATAAACAGTGCAAAGCACATGCCTCTGAAATATTCTTAGCCAAAGGGCCCAGGAACCGGGGTATGTATACTCCTACAGCTTTTAGGTATTGTTAAAGCCTGTTTTCCACAGGGACGTTAATTCCCGAGTACTTGCCACCGACTGTCTGAGGGCAAATTCGTTTTCGTGACTGGAGGGAGCTATCCAAGAAAGTGGGGGCCCTGGCCGTTGGAAGCCAGGCTGCTCTATGTGGAAGTGATAAGGGTTCTTGAGGGGATATGAGTAAAGCATCAACGGCAACTGCTACATATGCTGACAAATACAAAGAGACCATTAAAAAGAATAAAATAAACCGAGGAGAAAATAAATATATTTTGTATGCTCCCACTTTTGTCATAAAAATATGTATCACATTGTCCACAGAGGTTTACCTCTAAAGAGAGCAAAGGATGGATTTTAATTGTTTATTTTATACGTTTTTGCTTCTTATTTGTTTTGTAACAAGGCTATAGAATGCTTTTAAAATGAAACAAGGAGAAAAAAAAAATCAGGAAATTCATTCATGAGAAAACAGGAATAAAGCTGAAGAAACCGAAGAAGAGGATATAGGTAGAACCGAACAATGCATTTTAATTCAGTCCCTCAACAAATTTTATCAAATGCCTTCTGTGCAGCAGGTTCCATACTAGATACTGGTTAAAGTGGCCAATAAATACTTTGCCAAGTGATATGCTAACCTCACTGCCCAAAGTATCCCCTGTCACGAGTTCTTGACGTTGGAGGAAAATTAGTTACTTTTTCGTGGAACGTCCATGCCATTTCCAGAGCTTCTCAAGCTAAATATTTATGCTTTTGAGGGCTTTCTAGAGGCGGTCCATTTAGGAAGGGGGAAAACACAGAGCTTCAGAACACATGGGGGTATGCTTTACCAAATTGGAAGCAGTGATACATAGTCAAGTGTTATTTTCTCGTATGTATCCTGAACAGAAGGCACGCGTTTATTGACAGTCACAGACGGGAGTGTCTCCTTCACCCACCTGAGAATTTTAACTGTCTCTCCCAGGTATATCACTCTTGTACTAGATAGTGATGCTGTTGGAGCCAGAAAACATTTTTCTGCAAAGAAGACTATCTCCTTTCCCCCGAATCCTGACATACCAGCTCTGTGGAGAAGAAGAGGTTCGAAGAGAGCTAGGCAACCCCTTCCACCCTCAGTAGCAATGCAGGCCTGGGTACCTCTTTCTTCAGAGTTGCCCCCCCCATTTCGTCCCCCAAATGAGGTACTGTTCTCTTGCTTGCGGGTGACCGGAAGGCCCTCAGTGATCAACACATGTGACTGGGTAAGAGAAGAAACAAACCTTTCTCACACGATTTTCAGCCTTGCTGTTCAGAACCAACAAGATCGGAAAACTCTCCAATGTTTTAAGAACCACAGATCAAAGCCTTTGGCATTTCCTCCAGGTCATCCTCTCGTTATTTCAAAGTGTTTGTTCACACCTGGCAGGAGGGGAGGAGGAGGAGCGAGAAAGCCATATGCGGAGATCTGCAGCCTTCGCTTTCATGGCAAAGCTTCCCCCTCTGCAGCGGTGATGAATTCAGTTATTTCAGGAGCGACGACAGAGATGTGACCCTGACTCAGCTCCGAGTCCCTGTTTAGAGTTCCCAACAATAGGGAGAAGAAAGGAAAATAAAAGTTGAGAAGAAAATCTCTCAGTCTAGTTCATGAACTTGCCAATGCTCGATTAGCTTCTGTATTGATCTGCTGTCCACTCGGGGTAGGACAGCAAGGGATTGGGATTTGAAGGGACAGAGGATTTGGCTCTGATCACAGATCGGTCACGTATTAGCTGGGTGACCTTTGGCAAGTTATTAATTCAGCAAGCATTTATTGAGGGCTTTAACCTTGAAAATTACAGAGATGAAAGACACCATTTCTGCCCTCAGGGAGCACACAGAACATTGAGTAGAAAATGATATATAAGCAAATAACTGTATCACAGTATGATAAATACCAAGATAGAGGTCCCCTGAGGGGAGCCTGGAGGAGAGGTACCCTGCTGAGCCTGCAGGGTGTGGTCTCCCAACCTAAGTTGGGAGTTTGCATCCTTCTGCTAGGAAATAGGGAGGTTTTGTGTACTTGTGAGGGGAGCCATTATCTCCGAGGCACCTTGTTTCCCAAGTGAAGCCCCTTTAGTGCCCTGCCTCCGTCTCTCTGGGTGAGCGGGGGAAGAACACCCCACTCATCCTACCCACCCTCTGTTCGGGACCCTCGCAAGAAAAGCTCTTGCCTTTCTCTGCTGCTGCCTCAGTTTCCCAGGCACCCTAGGTCCTTTCTTGGTGAGTCATATGATTCAGATGTGACTGTCCGCAAATGTATGAAACTGAGAGAGATGAGGCATGTTGCACTGGCAGAAGCCGGGGCTGCGGAAGGAAAAGAGTCGAAGCTCAGCCAGGGCAAGACAAACAAGGAGAAGAGAGATTAGAAGGGAGGGAACCAGAAAAGCTGGAGGCAAATTAAACCAGTTTTCACGGATCCTGGGAGCCTCTCCTGTGCCCAGACAAGAACAGGAGAAATGCCTTGATGGTTCTAGATGTTTGGGACTGTCTAAGGTGTCATGAGGATGAAGAAAAGCCACCAGCACTGTTTCCTTTCAGCAGCCAGATGCGTTTAGCAAATATTTTATCTTCTAAGAGGAAAAAAATCAAGATGATATTAGGAATTGAACACAGACTTCTTGTCTAATTGGGGAAATTATACCAGTGCTTGCAAATGCATATGAGCTTTCCTTCAAAGGCCAATCGGAAACTCAGCATTTCTCATTCATTAACGTCCCTATCATTCATTCACTAGAGCTGGGCACTGAAGGAAATTCAGGATTGCAGAAGACTCAACTTCTGCCTTCAGTTTTCTTCTAGCAAATGTTTATTGAGCATCCGTTATATGCCAGGCACCCGACTCCAACTCAGAATTCAAAAATAGAGCACAACTTCTTACCTCAAGGAGCTTATGGTCTCGTTAATTTGGTAACAAAATGTCTTCTCATATTCTAAACATTGACTAGAACAGATACTAAATATTTTTCCTTCCTGCGATTTAAAAAAAAAAAAAAAGATTTTATTTCCTTATTTATTTGAGACAGAGAGTGAGAGCGAGTGAGAGAGAGAGAGGGAGAGGGAGAAGCAGGTTTCCTGCTGAGCAGGGAGCCCAGCACGAGGCTCAACCCCAGGACCTTGGGATTCCGACCCGAGCCAAAAGCAGATGCTTAATGGCCTGAGCCACCCAGGCACCCTCTTTCCTGTGATTCCGCCAGTTTTCTGGCCCTTCTTGGGAGAATAAATCTTCTGAATTTATTCTAGAAGCTTGCCAGTTCATCTCCGAGCTCACAGTGTTTATGACTGAGAGAGGAAAAAAAATGGTCTGTTTCCCTATCTCTCTCCTACAGGTTTAACAATGCTCCTGGCTGGATCGGGAACATCCACTTTGTTCTCCAAATGAAGGGTTACACACACTGAGTCATTTTTCTGGCTTTTAAAAAAGGCTCAGTTCAACCTTCCAATTTCCCACCTTCCTCTTCCACCTGCTTTGTTTAGTAATTAGGCTATTTAATAAATGCTTTAGATGAGGAGGAGGGGGAAGCAGATAGCAGTTGTTCAGGTTCACAAGTCCCTGGGGGAGCCACAGCCTCCACCATATACTGGGTTGTTCCTTGGACCTCTCACTGAGTGAAAAAGCTGGAGGCCTTTCCTGCCTCAGGGCCCAGGCTTGACTGACCTGGGTCATTCTGTCTCCAATGGCCTTGCCAAGGAATCCAGTTTGGCTCCTGCCTCTTAGTCTCCTTGTTGTTCCTGCTCTAAGTTTCCTTTCCTCTTCCTTGGGGCTGTTCCCAACAACAGATAAACACTGCTTTTCAAGTATATACCGGGTTCAGAAAACCGAGATCAGATTAGACGAGAGGCAGGTAAAGAAACAACTCCAGGCTAGCTTGTGACAAAGCAGATGAGTCGGGAGACCCCACTGGAAAAGCTCGGCTGGAGGGCGCTTTAGGCAGAGAAGTGAGGAGTGCCTCCCCATAGACAAGAGAGCCATGGAGACAGAGAGATAGGGACAGAGCCAGAGATAGGAAAAGACACTGGGGGGTCAGGATGGGTGTATATGTGCTTTGTACAGAGAGGCTATGCAACTCAGGGGCAAGAGCACTGGTTTTGGAGTCATAGAGATGTGGGTTCAGGTTCCAGCCCCACTTTGTACTAGCTGTATGATCTTAGGTGAGTGACTTAGTCTTCTCTTGCTTCCATTTTCCCATCTATAAAATGGAGCTCACAATACCTATCTTGCACAGTCATTGTGAGGACTAGTAATAAAATGTCAAGTTACGTGCATACAACAAGCACTCAATAAATGGTAGTTGTAGTTATTTATTGAGTACCTTTTTTTAAAAAGATTTTATTTATTTATTTGACAGAGAGAGATCACAAGTAGGCAGAGAGGCAGGCAGAGGGAGAGGGGGAAGCAGGCTCCCTGCTGAGCAGAGAGCCCGATGTGGGGCTCGATCCCAGGACCCTGGGATCACGACCTGAGTCGAAAGCAGAGGCTTTAACCCACTGAGCCACCCAGGCGCCCCTATTGAGTACCTTTTTTAAAAAAAGATTTTATCCATCTATTTGACACACACACACACACACACACAGAAAGAGAGAGAGAAAGCACAAGCAGGGGAGCAGCGGTGGGAGAGGAAGAAGCAGGCTCCCTGTTGAGCAAGAAGCCTGATGCGGAACTCAATCTCAGGACCCTAAGTTCATGACTTGAGCCAAAGGCAGCTGCTTAACCTACTGAGTCATCCAGGTGCCCCCCACTTTTTTAAGGGAGAGAGAGCACACATGCGTGCAAGTGGTGGATGGGGAAAGGGGCAGAGGGAGAGGGAGACAGAGAATCTTAATCAGGCTCCATACTCAGCTTGAAGCCCACCTTGGGGCTTGATCTCATGACCTTGAAATCATGACCTGGGCAGAAATAAATGCTTAACCGACTGAGCCACCCAAGCACCCCTATTGTATACCTTTCATCTATTACTTAGCTGGGTTTTGGGGATATGAGTGGGAGGTATGCTGTGACAAGTAGGATTGGCCAGTGGATTGCCCTAGGGGTTTTCTTTGGGGTTGCCTGGCAATGGGCTAGCTCCCTCTTTCTCTAATAGGAGGGGCTGGCTGTACCCAACCTCAATTTCTAATGGGACTAGGAGGCCTCAAGGCCTCTAGCTAGGCATTTCAAACATTTCTCTAAGCAGTGGGCCCCTAAACTCATACTACTTAGCATCTGAATTCCAAAATACTCCCTTCCTCACCCCTTACCTAGCAGAGCTCTTTTCACACTGACCTATTAAAGGAAAAGCAACAAGGGATTTCTCCTCAGGAGCACTACCCGGTGGTAGGTCCCGCTGTACCCCAACCTGACCTTGCCTTTCTGCCAGAACCAGAGAGAACAGACACTTGCCCCTTCCTTGAGTTTCACCTGCACCAGTGATGCTACTAGTACTGAGTCCTTTTTTTTTTTTTAAAGAGTTTATTTATTTATTTGACAGACAGAGACCACAAGTAGGCAGAGAGGCAGGCAGAGAGAGAGAGAGGGAAGCAGGCTCCCTGCTGAGCAGAGAGCCTGATGCGGGGCTCGATCCCAGGACCCTGGGATCATGACCCAAGACGAAGGCAGCGGCTTAACCCACTGAGCCACTCAGGCACCCAGTATTGAGTCCTTTGCTAGGACAGAAGGGCAGCCTCTTTTTAGAAAACAAAAACTCTCATGCTGTGTGGTGAGTACTATGATAGAGTTAGTTCATGTGGTCTGATTGGGGTGCAGGGTAGAGGCATCTAATCGCCATTTGGAGAAGGTGCAGCCTGTGCTAACTTCGAAGGAATAGTTGGCTGGGCAGATGTTGGGCGTTCACGGGAATGGACTCAAAGAGGACTCATTCCACTCAAATGACTCAATTCCGATTGACTCAGTTTCTGAATGGACTCATTCCATTCAAAGAGAATAGTATACACAAAGCATGGAGGCAAGAGAGAAACTCTAAGTTCTGTTTGCTCAGAGTTGCATGAGACATGATGCGATAGGAGATGATGCTGGGAAGGTAGACAAGTCTTTTAGGGTTGTGCTGAGAATTTGGAATTGACTTTAGAGGTGATGTAGAGTCACTAGAATACTTGAGGCTGATGCAATGGAAATGGAAAGACCATTTTGCAAGCTACGTGTTGTGTGGTTTTGGAGGAGCAAGACTAGAGGCAGCTGCCACAACCTGGGGCAGAGATGTTGGTGGCACAAATGCAGGTGGAGCAATAGGAATACGGGAGGGAACACTTGAGGGAGAGAGTTCTAGTGCAGCAGGAGTGACCCGAGAAGGAGTCACTCACAAGGAGACAGAAATTCAGTCTGATGCAGTGAACGAGAGATCCTGGCAAAGTCTGATTGGTCACCGAGACAAGCAGCAATTCATCATTTCTGGAGAGCAAAACTTGAGATGTGCCCATGAAATAATCCTCTGCTATTGGTATTATTGGTCACATTGACCAGAGAGGGAAACCGAAGCCCAGAGAGCTCACGATCATGCCCGTGGATGCATGTAAGTAAGGAGAAATGCCGCTGTCCAAACGCCGAAGGGCCAGACTCGAAGTCTTCTTCTTCCTATTAGCATTACCTGAAAACAGGCGCAGGACTTGCCATCACTTCCTGTTTTCACTCTATCATGCACAAGCCCAGGACCATCTGCTAAGCTGGCCCCAGAAAATGTATATAAGGCCTCATGCTTCTGATCCTCTGACTTGGATGTGACTGGACCACCTCTGGGGGAGGTGGGGCTGTTGTCAGGGGACAGAAGGTATCTTTCTCCAACAATATAGCTCTCATGTTAGCCCTTGGCAATCATCAGGTTGGTGTAGGGTCAGGGGGACAAAAATTACTGGAGTGGGGTCCTGGCCTTTTTGTCAGAGTCCTTCTTTCTTCTAAGGCCCGTTTTCCAAATGCAGCACAACCTAGACTCTTACAACATGATAACCATCAACTTCCCTTGAGTGAGCGTGAGAAAAAGCGCTTTCTTTTTTCAACCCAGATTATTTATCTGTTATTCTATTGACCTATCTACTTACCTATTATTGAGGTATAATTGACATATAACATTGTATTAGTTTCAGGTATATAATGTAATGATTTGATATTTGTATGCATTGTGGAGTGATCACCACAATAAGCTTTTGTTTTAAATGCACCTTATTATAATGTTTATTAATAAAATATTATGTAATGAGAATATTACAAATACATAACAAATCACATAAAAATAATGCTCCTTATAAAATTGCACACAAACATTTGAATATATGTACATATACATATATCTATATATTTGTGGGAGTGTAGATATACAAATAAAGCTATGTCTATACATATATAGCCATACCCATTTTTTTTTTCATAAACGGTATGACACTGTACAACCTGCCTTGTAATTTTTTTCAGTTACCAAATAAACTGATACTCTTCTTAAGTTAATACTGATGGGTTTCCTTGACTGCAAGTTCTGGAGAACTTGAGTTTATCCACTATTTCCCGAAGGCTCCTGAGGGTGGCTTGTGCACAACCAAATCAAATAAGGTCACGTGTCTGAGAGTGTTTCACAAACTGTAGGGTGCTGTACTAATGTTAGTTTATCAAAATATCAAAATGTCATATGTGGTGTGAGGACTACATTTACACAGAAATGGGTTGGATGCTTCTCATAATGTTCTTGCCAATAGCTAAGGAGACATGTTTGCACTTTGGAGGGGAAAGAGCAAACACTGTGGTTGACAACATTGTTGGTCCTCCCTCCCTCCTTCTTGCTGTTGAGAGCCCACCAAGGAAGGAGCCTATAAGGCTTCTGACTGCCTCTGTCTCTGTTCCCCAAACCACCCAGGTGATTAATCTGAGGAGATTTTCTTTTCTTTCTTTCTTTCTTTCTTTCTTTTTTTTTCCACAATATTTTTCCAACTTTATTGAGATATCATTGACAAATTTGTGATATATTTGAAGTATACAAGATAATTTAATACATGTACCCATTGTGAAGTAAATCCCACAATTAAGTTAATTAACATATCCATTACTTCACATAGTTACCTTTTTTGGTATCAGAATGCTTCAGATATACTCTCTTAGCATATTACGAGTATGCAGCACAGTATTTTTTAATACTGTCCATGCTGTCCATTAAATCTGGAAGTTATTAAGCTTGTAAGTGAAAATCTGTACCCTTTAACTAACCTTTCCTCAGATTTTGAGGAAAATCAACCCCTGATAACCGCCATTCTAGTCTCTGTTTCTAGGAGTTTGGCTATTTAAAAAAAAAATTATGATTATTGTTATTTTTAGATTTCACATTGAAGCGATATCATAAAATATTTGTCTTTCTATATCTAGCTGATTTCATTTAGCAATAATGTTCTCCAGGTTCATCCATGTTGTCACATGACAGGATTTCCTTCTTTTCCTTAAGGCTGAATTACATTACGTTATACTCTGTGTGTCTATATGTGTGTGTATGTGTGTATCATTTTCTTTATTTTTTAAAAAATTAACATATAATATATTATTTGTTTCAGAGGTACAGGTCTGTGATTCATCAGTCTTACACAATTCACAGCACTCCCCATAGCACATACCCTCCCCAATGTCCATCCCCCAGCCACCCCATCCCTTCCATCTCCCCTCCCCCTCCAGCACCCCTCAGTGTGTTTCTTGAGATTAAGAGTCTTTTATGGTTTGTCTCCCTCTCTGGTTTCATCTTGTTTCATTTTTCCCTCCCTTCGCTTGTGATCCTCTGTCTTGTCTGAGGAGATTTCCTGAGCATATTTATTAAACCACAAGACCATGTCACAATGGGAGGAGGGAATCCTCCCAAATTCCCCTAGAAGCCCAGAATCTGAGGGCAGCCTTCACTGCCACACAGGAGAGTTGACTTGGTTGAGAACATGGGAGCAAATATAGCATCTTCTTAACTTCTTAAAACATCCTTCGAAAAACTCCAAATCTCCTCTAGCTTCAGTGGAACATTTTACTTCTCTCAGTTTCCATCCGACAGCTTGAAAAAAACCAAATTTGTTGTTGACTGGGTTTTTTTTGTTGTTGTTGTTGTTTGTTTTACCTAATGACAAGCCTGGCTTAGAACTATTTGGCCATTCTTCAGCTCCCAATACTGTGTGTCTATAGATAAACAGGCATATATATTATCTACTTTTGTTTACTTCTCCCCAAATGGAAGTCCATTAATTTCCCAATATAGTTTATAGAATGACTTGCCTGTTGCCAGCACTGAGAGGACATATTAATCCTTAGTTCTGAAATGTTTAAGTTAGAAAATAATGGGAAACAGAAGAAATAGAAGGACCAGGATGACTCATTTATCTCAGAGGTTCACCCTCAACCACTTCAGAAATGCTGGCAATGAATTAAAACCAGAATTGTAGAGGAATGGCCTAAATCACACTTCACCAGAGAGTCTTTATTTTGTTCCTTAGCAGCAATAACACTTTATGACTAGAATGGAGGAGCAAGATGATGTCTTGAGTCAGGTAGCATGAACTTTGCTCCAGCTGGTCTGGGGATAAAGAATCTATGTTGTCTCTCTTTGGGCAGAAACCTCTTTAGCTTATGACAAAAGGAAGCCACAGTCAAGAGGATGATACTGACACCCTGTGACATGTTAATGTGGAGGAGAGCTGGCTTGAAAAGAAAGCAACATTTTTCTTTTCCTTTTTCAAGTAGACTCTATGTCCAATGTGGGTCTTGAACTTGAGAATTGCAGGCTCTACTGCTAGAACCAGCCATGTGCCCCAAGCTCTTTCCTCACTTGCGGGATCATGAACTTGAAGTCCTCCCCTCTACTTCTTCTGTGGTCTCCTCCTGCTTTGCTATTCCTGAGCACAAATGAAGTGACCCTACAGGGATCAGCCAACTCCCTTTCCTATCAGGTAACCGAAAGGCTGGGGATCCTGTGTGTGATGGTTGGTAAATGCGAAGTTGTGATTGAGGCAAAATTCAAGAAAAAAAATAAAACTCAGGTCAAGGAATAGAAAACATTTTGCTGAATGTTTCTAAAACTTCATATGTAACGAGTCACTGCAGGGAAGCAACTAATCTTATAATAGATGTTGTTGATAATGTTCTTTATCCCCTTAGATGCCATCAGGAAATGGCTTTCAAGTTTACACATTTCTCATCCAAGTTGTAAATTTGGTCTCGGTATGAACAGGGAGGAGGTAAGAGCCCTGAAAAGCTCAGGGAGGTTATTTATTTTGTGTATAAATGAAGAGAAGGATTGGAGTGAATGAAGATTATGAGTGAGAGGGAGACTAAGCCTAACTTTGGGCCTGTTACCCAGGAGGTGCTCCATGGCCAACATCATGTTGGTGAAGGTGGTCTTGGGGACAGCATTGGTCCTCAGCCTGGCGCATGTAGGACCTCCATTTTATCTATCTCCCTGGCAGGTAGCTGACTCTGGTAGGGTCAACAGGAAAAATACGGGGCACCCAGTTAAATTTGAATTTTAGATAAACCATGAATAAGTTTTTTGGTTTAAGTATGTCCCATACAGTACTTGTATTTTTTTTTTTAAAGATTTTATTTACTTATTTGACAGAGATCACAAGTAGGCAGAGAGGCAGGCAGAGAGAGAGAGGAGGAAGCAGACTCCCTGCTGAGCAGAGAGCCTGATAACAGAGCTTGATCCCAGGACTCTGGGATCATGACCTGAGCTGAAGGCAGAGGCTCTAACCCACTGAACCACCCAGGCGCCCCAATACTTGTATTTTTATTTGCTAAATCTGGCAACCCTATCTCTCCTAGAGAGAGCTATCTCTCCAGAGACTTGTTTATGCATCAGAACACCAACGTGTGAATTGTAGGGCTGGCCACATCTTTCTGTGTATCAGAGCCCTTGTCTACTCTCTGTACTGTTCTCTTTCAGCATTTGGAAGACCAAGTTGGTCATTGTTTGGTGAACACCAAATTGTAGCAAAGCAAGTTGAGGAGGCTCTTGGGCTCCACACCCAGGCTGCAGCAGAACACCGGAAGCAGGGTGTTGACTATGGGGACACTGCCCAGAACCTGGAATCCCAGCCCAGTCAGACTCAGTGTCTCTCCCCACAGACTGTGCGTGCTGCAGTGATGCTGGGCTTCGAGTTTCCTCTTCCAGTATTTAGTTTTCACTGTTTTTTTGAAATTACCAAAACCTTTTTCCTTGTCATTGACAAGCTGCCATTTCCAAGATTATCTGCTGATTAAGTCCATTTTAGATGAACAATTATGTAACTTTTTAGGGAGTCATAGTAGATGTCTTTCTGAGTCTGAGGAAACTGGACAGTCTTAATTAGTATATATTAGTTTTATGAGACAGTTTCAGGAGTGTATATTGGATTTTCTAAAACAGAACATAACTTTGATCTCATACTCCCTTCTCTTTGGTGCGGAAAAATCAGCTTGTTAACTACTGAGGAGATGAATTCATACTTACACTTTTTCTCTTGCCTTCCTTTAGATGGAATCCCGTGGTAGGGGACTGAGAGGGGAACCATATAACACCATGTACTCTGAGTTGGTCACTCTCAAGGTGAATGACTGCCCCATCTTGTCTTTGGTCATGGAATCCCTCCCCACTAGTCTCCAGTGTCCTCCTTGGAGGCAGCTCCGTGTCCATCTGGTTTGCTCAGCTTCTCCATGGCGGTTCCTCCATGGCAGGACTCCTCGGGACTGCTGGCTGTCACACTCAGCCAATTAATTAACTTTAGAGCCCTTTCCAGGTTTTGAAGAAGGTCCTGTTATTCTCCCACACCTCTTTGGGGGCCACCGGAAACAAGGTTATCCTTTTGTTCATTTCCCCTGTGATCCATACAACCAGCTATTCTCCGTTGACTCCATTTCACTGTGGCATAAGCACAGCTCTGGGGTGAGCGACCGTCCCTAGAGGGCAAGTACACATGAACCTCTGCCTCTCTCAGTTTTCTTAAAGCCTGTCCAGTGTTCTACTCCCAATCACAGTCCTCTTGCTTCTGAGGGGATCCCTCTGGGAAGATGATGGGGCTAGGGCCTCTCTGGGAAACCATACACCCCTATAGTCCAGGTAACACTGCTACAGTGCCTGAGGGATGGGTACCTTGGATGAAAAGGGGAAAGGAGTTCTTTTGGGCCAGTTTTATTTGTCTACTGGTTCGGGCCAAACAGTTGTTGGATGCTCAGAAATACTTTTTTTGTATTCGGTGATCTTAATCGAATCTCAAAATCTAACAACTGACTTTATTTTGCTTGCATTAAAGCTGTATCCATCCCACCTTGCCCTGGGGCAGGGCATGCAGGGTAGGAGAGGGTAATGAAGTGTGTGATGTTGATGGTAACGGGGAAGACCCAGTTGAAGTCTCAGTATCTTCTTCTGCTCCACTGGCCAATGAGCCGATCACTGTACTAAGTACATTAGACCCAAGTCCTCGTCAGAACAATTTCCCAAACTACTACCATTCCTGTTTCCAGGTGAAGAGATGGAAGCCCCGAGACAGGATAGGTAACTTGCTCAAAGATCCCAGTTATAAGTGGTGGAGGAAGAAAGGTCTAGGGTAATTGCATTCCAAAGCCTTCATTTTATATCCCAACAGTGGTCTCATTACTTGGTGAACAACCGACTCTCCAGGAAGTTTGTTAAAAATAATTTGATAGGGCACCTGGGTGGCTCAGTGGGCTAAAGCCTCTGCCTTCGGCTCAGGTCATGATCCCAGGGTCCTGGGATTGAGCCCCACATCAGGCTCTCTGCTCAGTGGGGAGCCTGCTTCTCCATCTCTCTCTGCCTGCTTCTCTGCCTACTTGTGATCTCTATCTGATAAATAAATAAAATCTTAAAAAAAATAATTTGATAAAGACCCACCTCAAGGGATCCTGGTCCAATTGGTCAGTGATGGGGCCAGGTCATCTGTACCTTGAAGAGTCTCTGGAGGTAATTCAGGCACCCCCCAAAGTTTGAAAGCCCCCTCTGCCACTTGTTAATTGTGTGATCTGGAGCAGATGACAACCCCTTCCAGTGCTCTGGTTCCTCATTTATTAAATGGGCGATGACGACAGTACCCACCGCATTGAGTTATTGTGGGAATTAAGTTGGTTTAGAACGGAAGTACTAGGATGAGTCCATGGCGCATAGTAAGTCCTCGATAAGCTCTAAAGATGATTCCTTTTGCTGCCTCTTAGCAGCAACTTACTTATGAAACATTTTTTAGGAGTGTTATTTCCTGGACAGATTACATAAAAGGGCAATTGCCTGCATTTACATAAATTTTTGATAGTCTGTGTCTCAGAGAGCAATATTTTTTTTAGCCCTTTCCCCCTCCCAGTTTAAGTTTAAGCCTAATTTGGATCCTGTGGTCTCTTGTGATCCTAATCACTCTGAGGCCACCTTTTGAAGGTTAATTGAAATAAAGCTGAAGCTATAATACTAATGGCAGGCAAGAGAGAAGAAGACCAGTGATTCTCAGCCTTGATTGTGCCTTAGAAATATCTGGCGAGCTTTAAACGGTGCCAAAGTCACACCCGTACTGTTAACATCAGAGTCCCGGCAGATAGGGCCCAGCTAGCCGTATGCTTTGATGCCAGGTGACCCTGGTGTGTGCCCATTAGGCCGCTCCCAGGTCTACTGAACAGACCCAGGAGTCTGTGTCCTAACGTGGGGCTTTGTACGAACTTCAGAACCTTTGGTGTGAACCATTTTGTATCCGCTCCATTCCCCCAAGTCCAGGCCTCTGTTTCTGCTTCTCTGCTCAGTGGGGTGTGATATGAAGGCAAGAGACGCGTTAGCCTTTAGTTCCCTTAAGAAGGTGCAAGTAGATCCGTAGTTAAATCAAGCTGATACCATTCCAACCAGACCTGTGCTAGACTGGGGGAATGAGGATCTGCCTGGGGGGAAAGGGGGGGTGAGGAGATAAGCCAATTAAGGGAGGCCCAACTCTCTCAGAACGGACACCTGTTTATATTTGCCTAAAATACCCCTTCTCTCCAATCCTAACCATGCCCTGGAAGCCTCAGGAGGCCAATCAAATGTAAACAAGTTCCAAACCAACCCATCTGCTTTTCATTTCCTGCAGGATGCTAAATCGAGTCTTTTAAGGTTGCTGAAAATATGTCCCTCTTCTCCTGCCCCGCCCTGTGGGGCATTTGCTCTGCGTCCTCAGACCACCTTACCTCCTGCCTCCTCCTCCACCTGGGGCCCTTCTGCACAGACTTGGCTTCAAACAATGCTCACAGTTATTCCTGGCATTTGCTTTTTTGGCTTAGCGTACATCCAATGATATCTTTTTCTTCTTCTCTTAAAAGCTCTGTCTTCTGTCTCCTCATTTGTCCCCTTCTCCGCTGGCAAATGTAATGTTACCAACATTTGAAAATAGTCTGGTTCCCTTGAGTCTGGTAAATGGCCCTGCTGCTAGAATTAGCGTGAGAGCGCTGTGTGCAGAAGTGAGAGCATGGGCTAACAGGACCTCCTCTCCAGGGGCTCAGATGCCCCTCTTGGGACCTCCACAGTGTACTTGGGAGGTTGGAGTGAGCTGCAGCTGGGGGGTGGGACCTGGAGTAAGTCTGAGTTTCCTTCCTAAATTTGAGTAGTGACTCAAGGTGACCTTAAACCACTCTTGGTTTTGCTCTACTTCTGTGTAACATCTGTTAAGTAGAGACCTTTGGCACCAATTAACAAGAGTAGGGCCCCATTCCGTTGCAAAGTACTTCAAGATTGTAAACAAACTTGGAAAGACCAGTTCCAGGGGAAATCATGGGGTAGGGGGTAGGAAATGTGCCCTTTATCCTTCTTTCAATATCAGAGAGATGCTGCCCTCCTCTTCTTCAAGGAGTTAATTTGGACCATCTTCTAGGGCAGAAGTGCAAGCTCCACACCCTGTCCCGAATATGCTGTCCTGTCCCATATTTCAGCTTTTCAGAGTCCTGCCAAGTACAGGGTAGGTAAAATGATAACAGCTCTTATTCCCCTAATGTGTTTTCCCTCTAAATCTGTCAATGTAAACTTATGAGCAACGGAATGGGGCCCTACTCTTGTTAATTGGTGCCAAAGGTCTCTTTATGCCAGGAATTGTGCTATACCCTAAAGAAGCTTATGTTCCTGTTCAAGAGACAAGATATGAGCATGCGCAAAGGTAATGGCCAGAAACCATGCCAAAAACACCAGGCAGATAACAGAGGTTCAAGGAGTTGCAACCAGTTCAGTAGCAGCATCTCGAGCACCTGTTACATGCTCTGTTTTGTGGTAAGCACTGAGGCTAAACCAGTGAACAACACAGATAAAGCTCTTGGCTTCATGGATCTTAGGTTCTAAGGAGACAAGACAGAGTGTAAATGAGTAAATATATAATTCGCCAACATGTGACAAGTGCTTTGAAGGAAAATGAAGCAAAGCGAGGTGATTTTTTCTGGAGAGGAGGTCTGGGAAGATCTCTCTGGAAAAGTAGCATTTGAGTCAAAACCTGTAGAAAAGGAAAGAGCAAGTCATCAGAAGGTCTAGGGGAATTTCCCAAGCAAGCTGAATAGTGAGTACAAAGGCAACGTGTGCTTGGTGCATTCTATGAAGGACAGGAGGATCAATGTGGCTAGAAGGCAGAGAACAAGAGGGTGTGTGTATGTGCATAGGCTATAAGGTTGCAGAAGTGGTGGGTACATCAGAGTGTCCTGCGGGGTGTGATGAGAACTTCGGATTTTATTCTGAAGCCCTTGGAGGGTTTTGAGCAGAGTAGTAACATGATCTGATTTATATATCGGAAGGATCTCCTTGGTGTGAGGACAGACTCTAGGGGTGCACGAAGAGAAGCGTGAGGTCAACAAGCAGGCAATAATTCAGGGGCAAAATGATGGTGGCTTGGACCAGGGTAACAGGACCGGGGGTGGCAAGATAAGATTACATTCTGAATGTATTTCATAGACAAGAGAGCTAATGTATGGGGTTATGAATAAAGAGAGAAATTAAGAATGACTCCACAAAGTTTTTGGACTGAACCCAAGGTTTTACATTCATAGGAGGGTGTGGCTACTTCTGCTTAAGATAATCAGAGGATTAATGAAAGAAAGACCCAAGATTTGAGCTGTACTTTGGAAATCTAGTAGGGTTTTGTGGTTTGGAAACTTTCAGTGGTTTATTCTGAGAACAATTTGTCTTTTGGAACCCTTCCCCCCACCCTAATCCCACTCCTTTGTTGTCTTAGCAGCCTCTACTCCAGGGGACCAGGAACTCAGAAATAGCCAGAGGGAAGTTCATCTTTTTGTTGTTGTTAAAGGTTTTATTTATTTATTTGAGAAAAAGAGAGAGAGAGAGCACAAGCAGGGGGAGCTGCAGAAAGAGGGAGAGGGAGAAGCTGGCTCCCCACTGAGCAGGGAGCCCAATGTGGGCCTGGATCCCAGGACCCTGAGATCATGACCTGAGTCGAAGGTTTAAGTGACTGAACATTCCACGTGCCCTGTGAGGGAAATTCATCTTGATTCTTTGAGCCCATCAAGGACATCCTTAGCTCTTGCCAGGAGTTGGTTGAGATGTGGGCTGGATTAGAAGTGAGCAGCATGTACTATAATTTTGGACAATGAAGCATAAAAGGGAACTCTGCAGAAGAGACTTCTGGGAAATCCTGTAAGTCTGAGATGCTCTGGGGTTGAGATGTTGTGTAAGAACATAGTGCTTGAGCTGCTGTTGCCATCTAGCAGATGTAAAGGGGAAAGCTGAGGACAGCAGCTGGCACGGTACGAGTGGCAGCTGGGAAAGGTTGGAGACAGCATGCTTCCTTGAGGACATCATTAAGCCACTGAGTTAGGCAATTCTGGAATGACACCACTTCTGGACTTATTATGTGTGATTAAAAAAACAAAAACCAAAAAACCTCCGAATCATCAAATGCTTTCGAGTTGTGTGGTTTTATACTTGAAGTGAAAAGTATGCTGTTTTAGGTCATTAGAATAAAGAGTCTACGTGGTAGGACACAGCAAAAGCAAAGACACTTTGAGGCAAGACTTTCTTTGAGACAAGAAAACTCAAAGCGTATCTGGGGAAGAGTAGGAGGAATCATTTGTCCTTCATTCATAGACTCATCAACAAATATTCGTAGAATCTCTGCTGTGCACCAGGCACTGTTCTGAGGTCGCAGATGCTGTGTTGAACAAGGTAGACAGGATCCTTCTTCTCATGAAATTTATTATCTTGTGGAAGAAAGATGGCTGGTAATGAAGGAATCATAAGCAGGAATCATTTCAGGAATTCTGAGTGTGATGAAGGAAATAGGATATACCGGTGTGATAGAAAGCAACCAGAGGAGCCATTTCTGGCTGGGAAATGGTGTATTCTGGAGGCTTAGAGAGAGAGAGAGAAGCTGGCCAGGCTGAGGAAGTGAGGCTTGTGTGGAGAGAAGAGAAAGAAAAGGACAGATAGAGAAGCGGGTCTTGTGGGCTTTGTGGCCAAGGCAGGCAGAAAGAAAGAGCAATCATTGGAGCATGTTAAGCAGTACTATGTTATAACCTGTTAAGATTTGTAGATCTGTGTGGTGGCGTCATGGATGGACCCAAGTCGAAGACCCAGTGCTTATAGGGGACTGTAAATCTGGGAAAGACTTACACTGCCGTGTGACTTCCTTTCATTTCAACAACCCACCAAACACTGTGGTTCATTTGAGAATTTTAGGTACAGGAATAAGGTCATTAGGGAAGGCACTTTCCTCTGCTGAGTCATCCACTTAGACTTCCAGGCTCCTTCTTCTAGAAGAAAAGCCAGCCTTGGTACAACTAGATACAAAGAATAGTGTCAATTACAAGTAGGTGATTCCCTCAGGATGCTGGTCACATTAGGTTAGGGCAATTCTAGGACAGAGCTGTCCAAAATAAATAAAATGTGAGCCACACAGGTAATTAATTAGAAAATTAAAATTTTCTAATAGCCACATTAAAAAAGTAAAAAAAGGTAAAAAGATCAAATTAACTTTAATAGCAGATTTCATTTGAACCAATGTATTCAAAATATTGTCAACTCAATACGTAATCAATATAAAAATTATTAATGATCTATTTTTTTCTTTTTTCACCCTGAGTCTTTGAAATCTTTATATATACATTAAAAAATATTTTTCTTAAAAGTCCGGCTTAAGGAGCCCAATACAGGGCTTGAAAGCACGGCCCTGAGATCATGATCCCAGACAAAACCAAGAGTCAGATGCTTAACAGACTGAGCCACTCAGGCACTCCTGAGCCAGGAAATATTCAAGTGCTTGGTAGCCATATGTGCTTAGCGGCTACTCTATTGGACAGCACAAGTATAAAAATATGGGTTGGGAAGGAAGGCCATATCAGTATGGAATTCTGGATTTTGCCAATGGCTTGGTGCTTCTGCTGCTCTGTTAGAGATCCCTTCTCTTAAAGAGATATATTGGGGGTTAAGAGAGATATATTGGTCACAGGGCATAAACATTTTGGGGACTCTAAATTATTTTCCTAATCGATTACATCCATTTAGGATTCCATTTGCCATGAATAAAAGTGCCAATATAACCAGCCCCAGATTTGGGAATTTGCGTCTTAATTTTGGGGAGGTTAATTTAGTTAAGAGTTAATGTACTAATGTTAATTTAGTTAATTTAGTGAAAGAAATACCATACTTCTTTTAATCTGCTTCTCTTTGATAACTCATAACATTGAATACTTTTCCACATACTTACTAATTTTTTTGTGGATTATTTTATTACAAGTCTGTTCCGATATTAGCTAAGTCTTAAGATTCTTATCAACTTGGGTGTCTAGGTCACTTTGCCGGTTTAGCATCTGCCTTTGGCTCAGGTGATGATTCGAGGGTCCTGGGATCAAGTTCTGTATCAGGCAGGGCTCCCTGCTCAGCGGGGAACCTGCTTCTCCCTCTGTTCCTCCCTCCCCTGGCTTGTGCTTGTTTTCTTGCTCTCTCAAAAATAAACAAAATCTTTAAAAAACATCTTATCAACTTGTGTAAATTCTTGAGATCACAATGTCATTCATCTTTTATTGGTCATATTTTTTATAAATATATCTGTTAGTATATTATTTGTCTTTTGGCGATTTTTTTTAACATGCAAAGTTTCTTTTCTGAAATCTTCATGTTGTCAAGTACTTTCATTTTTGCTCTGTAGTAATCCTGTACTCATGAAGTTTATCATCTTGTGAAAGAAAATTAGGTAGCAATGAAGGAAACACAATGCAAATAATTCCAGAAAGTTATAAGTGTGATGAAGAAAGTAAAATATGTCAATGTGATAGAAAGTCACCAGAAGGGCCTTCCCACTAGCACTGTGATAAATATTTAATCCTATTTTTTTCTTTCTTCTGGACTTTATAGTTTTTGTTTTGTTTTTAAAGAATTTATTTATTTATTTGACAGAGATCACAAGTAGGCATAGAAGCAGGCAGAGAGAGAGAGAGGAGGAAGCAGGCTGGATGCTGGGCTTGGTCTCAGGACGCTGGGATCATGACCTGAGCTGAAGGCAGAGGCTTTAACCCATTGAGCCACCCAGGCAACCCAATGGACTTTGTAGTTTTAAGCACATCTAAGTCTTTAAATAAAATGAAATTCAGGGTACCTAGCTGGCTCAATCAGTGAAGCATGTTGACTCTTGGTCTCCAGGTTGTAAGCTCGAGACTCACGTTGGGTGTGGAGATTACTTAATAAATATATAAATATATAAAATGGAATTCGCTTTGATGTGGATCTAAATTCTTCCCTTCCTCCCAAATTGCTCATCAGTTTCCCCCCACCATTTATAGGTTTAAAAAAAAAACAACAATCAACTTTGCTTATCTTATTGTATTGTGACATCTTCCTAGTATACTAAAATTTCTATGAAACTTAAGATGTATTACTGATCTTTTTATTAAATTCTAGGAAGCTGTCTGTTCCACTATTTTACTTTAATTGTTTTGTAGGTTTTACTTTTGATAGTAATTCCTCCTTAACTCCCCTCCCCCAACACATTTTCTTTCTTACCTGTTTAGAGTTTTCCTTTCTTTCTTCTTGTCATATGTTTAAAAACATCCTTCTAGGGTTTTTTTTTTTTTTTTTTTTTTTCCTTAAACAAGATTCTGCTAGAACTAGAACTGAAGTTGTAGGAAACAGGTATTTATGTAATATTTTGGCTTCCTATCCAGGAACATCTATTTTCATTCATTCACATCTTTTTAGACAACGCAGGTTTTGTAGCTTCCTTTGTAAAGAAATGTGTGTATATATGTGTGCATGTTTGCACACATATATAGTATCTTAGACTGGGTTTCATAGAAACAGACTCAGAGATGGAGCATTGTTCTGGAAGATTTTCACAGAAGGCACATGTAGCAAACCAGCCTATGGTGCAGTGGCCAGTGGGACCTTAGCTGGTTGGGGGTGGGGGGAGAAGGAGGGGGCAGGGAACCTGAAAGAGATAGTCCAGAACTGGAATGGGACATTGAGGTTTAGCAATTTACAAATAAAATACAATCTTTGAATGAATCCGGATGCTCCTGTCAGCCTGACCATCACATTGTCTTTCTTTAGATTGGCCTCAGGGATGGTCAGATTGTCAAGCAAGGGTTAATAGTACCTGACTGCCTTCCGTAGATGTATACCATGCATAATCCTCCCATAACAAATGGCGCACTTGTTTCCCCTTGACAATATTGGGTATTGTCAAGCTTTGGGATCTTTTGTCAATATGGAGATAAAAAATGGCATCACATTTTAGTTTTGAAGTTTTAGTTTTGAATGGGGTTGAGAGAAGTTGCTGTGGCTGATGTCAAAGAGGTTACTGCCTGTGTTCTCCTCTAGGATTTTAACGGATTCCTGTCTCACATTGAGGTCTTTCATCCATTTTGAGCTTATCTTTGTGTATGATGTAAGAGAACGGTCGAGTCTCATTCTTCTGTATATAACCGTCTAATTTCCCCAGCACCATTTGTTGAAGAGATTTTTTTTTCCAGTGGATATTTTTTCCTGCTTTGTTGAAAGTTATTTGACCATAGAGTTGAGGGTCCATATCTAGGCTCTCTGTTCCATTGGTCTGTGTCTGTTTTTGTGCCGATACCATGCTGTCTTGGTGATCATAGCTTTGTAATATAGCTTGAAATCAGGCAACGTGATGCCCCCAGCTTTGTTTTTCTCTTTCAACATTTCCTTGGCTATTCGGGGTCTTTTCTGGTTCCATACAAATTTTAGGATTGTTTGTTCCAGCGCTTTGAAAAATGCTGATGGTGTTTTGATCAGGATGGCCCTGAAAGTATAGATTGCTCTGGGCAGCATGGGCATTTTAACGATGTTTATTCTTCTGATTCATGAGCATGGAATGTTTTTCCATCTTTTTGTGTCTCCTTCAATTTCTTTCATGAGTGTTCTATAGTTCCAAGAGTATAGATCCTTTACCTCTTTGGTTAGGTTTATTCCAAGGTATCTTATGGTTTTTGATGCTACTATAAATGGAATCGATTCTCTAATTTCCTTTTCTATAGTTTCATTGTTAGTGTATAGGGAAGCAACTGATATCTGTGCATTGATTTTGTGTCCTGCCACATTACTGAATTGCTATATGTGAGTTCTAGTAATTTGGGGGTGGAGTCTTTTGGGTTTTCCACATAAAGTACTATGTCATCTGTGAGTTTGATCTGTGAGTTTGATTTTCTTCTCTGTCAATTTGGGACCTTTTATTTCTTTTTGTTGTCTGATTGCTGTTGATAGGACTTCTAGTACTATGTTGAACAACAGTGGGGAGAGTGGGCATCCTTGTCCTGTTCCTGATCTTAAGGGAAAGGCTCTCAGCTTTTCCCCACTGAGAATAATATTCACTGTGGGTTTTTCATGGATGGATTTTATGAAGTTTAGGAATGTTCCCTGAGATGCCCTTCAACAAGCGAATGGATAAAGAAGATGTGGTCCTTATATATAATGGAATATTACTCAGCCATCAGAAAGGATGAGTACCCAACTTTTAAGTAAACATGGATGGGACTAGAGGAGATTATGCTGAGTGAAATAAATCAAGCCGAGAAAGTCAATTATCATATGGTTTCACTTACTTGTAGAACATAAGGAATAGCATGGAGGACATTAGGAGAAGTAAGGGAAAAACGAAGAGGGGAATTGGAAGGGGAGATGAACCATGAGAGACTGTGGAATCTAAGAAACAAACTGAGGGTTTTAGAGAGAAGGGAGGGGGGGGTGGATTGGCCTGGTGATGAGAATTAAGGAGGGTATGGATTGAATGGAGCACTGGGTGCTAAATGTAAACAATAAATCTTGGGCCACTATCAAAAGCTAATAAAGTATTGTATGGTGACTAACATAACACAATAAAAAATTTTAAAAAATTTAAAAATGAGGTTGAATTTTCCAGTTGTTTAGTAGTTATTTGTATCTCATTTTGAAGCTGAAGCTTGTAGTACAGTATGATCTGGACTTTGTATCCAACTGTTGCCTTGCAGAACCCAGAACATGCCTTTTATATCTCCATAGCTTTTGTATCCCTTTAGGTTCATTTTGACTGACAGTAACATGAACCCCTGAATCAATGGACTTTAGCAATGAGGAAAATCTTTTATCTTAAATGACATGTCCTGGGATAGAGTAGTTCTAGAGCTGGCTAATTCAGCTACTCACCAAGGCCATTGAGGTCCCTGGTTTTTCTATATTTTTGATTGCCATCCTCCAGACTAGATTACCTCCTGTGCACAAGATGGCTGCATCACCACCAGGCATCCCTTCAAGGCAATGCAGGATTCAGTAGAAGGACTGGTGTTTCTTACCAAGAGCCTCTTTTTAAGAACATGGAAACTTGTCTTGAAGTCCCCTCCTAGAAGGTATGTCTTGAATCTCCATTGGTCAGACTTGGGTTTTATGCCCGTTCCTAAACTAGTAACTGGCAAGGAGCCTGGGACCATCATATATGGCTCATGTTAATCAGAATTATCCCTTGAATGATAATGAGTAGGAGGGGACACTCCCTTGCCCCACCCCCACTTCCCAAATAATTAGAACACTGGGGACAGGAAATGTGGATTCATTGTAGGGAGGCAATCAACTATGATTGCCACAACTTTCCATATGATATTCTCTTTGCCTGATACAGCCCTCTTCTACTTATCCTCCCATCTAACCGCCATTCATTTTTCAAGTATAGGCTGGGGTGGCTTTGGAGGAAACATGTCTTGTCTCCTTTAGGGTCTCTAGGGGGGATAGGGAGCCCACCTCTTCTCCCATGGCAGCCTGTGCCACCCTCATCACACTGCACTGTAATTCTGGCTTCACTTCTCAGTCTCCTGCCACAACCCAGCTCGTTGATGGCAGGGACTGGGTCTGATTTGTTTCTCTATCTCTAGCCCCTAGGATAGTGTGCAGTACAGAACAGTTAACCATGGTTGTTGAATATAATCCATTTGCTAGTATTTTCATTTAGAGTTTCAGGTCTAGATGCATAACAGAGACTAATTTATAGCTTTGTCATTTGGGAATGATTTGTCTGTTGAAATTTGGAATTAGGGTTATCTTTTTCACACAAAGCCAACTGAAGAGTTTCCAGAACAAATTGTTTAATTTGTGGATTATAGATTTTCTTAAGAATCCAGAAGTTCAACAAGTATTTCCTGAACACGTATTATGTGTCGGGCACCAGCCCACTTGGCGCTTTATACAAGAGTGGTATGAGAGCTTGTTTCCGAACATGAAGTTTATGCTTTAAGGCAGCATTTTTCAAACTGCAGGTCAAGATCCGTCATGGGTAGAGAAACCAATCTTGTGAGTCAAAAACCATTAAAAGGGAAAAAAAGGGGATGTCTGGGTGGCTCAGTCTGTTGGAAAGCTGCCTTTGGCTCAGGTCACTGTCCTAGGGTCCTGGGATCAAATTTCGGAGGGCTCCTTGCTTGGCAGGGGGCATGCTTCTCCCTCTGCCTGCCATTCCCCCTGCTTGTGCTCTCTCTCTCTGACAAAGAAATAAGTAAAATCTTTAAAAAAACAAAAGGGGGAAAAAGAGTACAATAGAGTAGAACAAAATATATCAGAGTGCATCACTCTTGGTAAAACTTTGTATATGCATGTATATATAATTTGTTTATACAATGTCCTGGGTCAATATATAAAATGTGTTCTTTACTATGGGTGACAGTCAAAGCAGTTTAAAGCCAGTGCTCCAAGGGCCAGTCTGTTTTCTTTCTTATTTCTCTTTGCAGTATGTGCTCTCTACTCCTCATGTCTGGGCTCCCTGACAGGAGGGAAAGACAAAGCTTAGAGGTTCCTCTTCTCAGTGCGCCCTCCTGCCCCAAGCCAGCCCCGCAGCCTGAGATCTGGTGGGCCTGGTACTGGCTTCAGCGCCTGAGGCAGAAATTCAATCTGAGGCTCTAGGACTCATTATCTGAGTGGCCTTGGGCAAGTCACTGGACTTTCCAGAACATCTGTTTCTCTTTTGTGAGGGGAAGATGACAACAGTCCTTGCTCCACAGGCAGTTGAGAAGATCGAGGGAGATACTACCACATGAAGTTACTAAGGAAACCCCCTCCAGGTCCTCAGGCGAAAAGAGCAGATTTAGCCGGTGGATTAAAAAAATTCTGTCTCCTGAGAAAGGAGGAAAGACATCAAGGAATGGCCCCAAAGAGAAAGTAAAGAGGGATTCCCAGCACCCCTGGCCTGCAGATATTTGAATCAAAAAAGGGGGAAAATCAATGGGAAAAGATCGGGCTCTCCCACTTCTCAAATGAGCAGTAATTTTTTTTTTAAAAAATTATTTATTTATCTGCAAGGAAGAGGGAGGGCATGAAGGTGAGGGATACAGAGAGGAAGAGAAAATCGCAAGCGGAATCCACGCTGAGCATGGCTGATCCCAGACTGGATCCCAGAACCCTGAGATCTTCACCTGAGCCCAAACCTAGTCACTGGCTCAACCCACTGGGCCACCCAGGCACCCCGAGGGGTAGTTTTTAAATTTCTTCGTGGAGCACATTGTCAAGGTGTGTTTGGAAGGGCTGATAGTGTGTTGCTGTATCTGCTTTTCATAAGCATCAGAGGAAGGGCTGTGGCCTCTGTCCTTCCTTCCCTGCCTGAAGGAACTGTGCTGGTGGCCACCCAGCCTTCAGATCACGCAGGTTGGGAGTTGTGGGTTGGGGGGTGGGGGATGGGGTGGGAAGGGGTTCAGATAGGGTGGAGAGGGGTCTCAAAGGGGAGGAAGTCAATTGGAGTGTTGGTTGCCTATTTGGGGTCATTTCTCACACATCTGAAATTCTCTCTTCTGTGACTGTCTTAGAGCTGCTATCACAGCTGAGAATTTGGGCACAGGCTGTCCTTCCTGCTTGCCTACTTTCCTGGAAAACCCTCTGCAGGCTTCATAGCCTGCTTCTTCTGTCATCAGCTGTCTGAACAGCAAGCCGTAGATGGGCTTCCTTAAATAGAAAGTTATTGGTACTTGTTTGTTGTTACTCCTGAATTGTTGAGACTTGGGAGAAAGATTCCATAGGGGATCATGCTTCACCGCACCCCCCAAAAACACACACATGAACACACACACATGCACACCCTTGAGAGAAGACAAGCAAGGTGGGAAGTTGGTTTGCCTTAGCTGGCTGCTGGGGAAGAGAAGGCTGATATCCTGGCTGGGATTTGCCTTTCTCCCGAGGCGAGGCAGAACAAGAGGAAATGGGATTCCAAGAGTTTTAGGTAAAGACGGGGAATCTCCAAGAATCCAGTGGTTCTTTGCTTGTTTGTTTAGTTTTTATCCATCCTTAAGGAGTCCCATCCTGGACTGGGGCACATCATTCCCTGTTCTCTGACGTGTTTCCAACCAGCCTGGGCCCTGAGGGTGCTAGGGTTCACCAGCATGCCCAGTGGAAGGAGGTGTGGAAGCAGGCAGGGCAGTCATACCTGCTCCCGATAGCAGGGAAGGAGGAAGACCCCAGCATCTGTGAAGAGCTCGTTACATCTTCCCAGCATCTTGGTGTGTCCATTTGCCCACGTTTGTCACCCATGACCTTGAAGTAGCCAAGTTTAGTGGCTTTTTCTCACGCCTCATCTTCTACTGGACAGCCCCTCTTTCTTAAATCCTCAACCTAGTGAGCTAGTTCTCCCTGAACCTTGATGACTCTTTCTGTTTCTTTTTCTTTTTTTCTGTATTGCAAATTTGTGATTCCCCCAAACCTGTCTTTAGCCCTTTTCTTGCTTTACTCTCCCTCTCTCTGGGCAAACTTTGGTTTCCTTTGCAACTGACCAAGTAATAATTTACTGAGACTGACTTTCTTTCTTTCTTGCTTGCTTGCTTGCTTGCTTTCTTTTTAAAAATTAACATATAATGTATTATTTGCCCCAGGGGTGCAGGTCTGTGAATCATCAGGCTTACACATTTCACAGCACTCACCATAGCACATACCCTCCCCAATGTCCATCACCCAGCTGCCCTGTCCCTTCTCCCCCACCCCCAGCCACCCTCAGTTCGGTTTTGTGAGATTAAGAGTGAGACAGTGAGATATGCTTTCTGTCAAGAATAGTAACAAGCTTAGGCAAAGGGAAGGTTTACATGGCAAACCGTTTACAAAGCCAAGCGCAGATGTGAATCTGTCAGGGCTGAACCTAGGACATGCTAGGCTCCAAGAAAGCTAGGCAGAGCTGGCTAAGGCCCTGGTCTCTGCCTCTGCTTCTTGGACATCTCTTATCTCTCCCCTCCTCTCCTTTCTTGGGCTACCATCTGGCCTGAAGCCCTCATGACCTTTTCAGTGATTTCCTTGAAGTTGGTTATGTCCTGTATCCAAACTATTTTATTTCAACAGTATCCCCTCTGCCCTGGGTCCCATGTTGTAGGGCCAACCCTCTCTCCCCCAGACCACTTTAGCTGTATTTCTCCATGGGGTAAGGAATCCACAGGCTAATGAAATGTTCCCACCTAAGGTCCCCATTTCTCTTCTACAGCCTATTTGCTGGGCCTGGGTCAGTCTTTTCTCTAGGTACATTGTTCTGAGGACAGACCACATCACCAAAGTACTTGTTTCTGCACCTGAAGGGTACCCAAGGGGTAGTTGTTTATGGAGAGGGGTAGGGTGAGGTGGGAGCTTGGACATGACCATTAAATGTGCTCAAGGTCTTTTGCCATGTGGGGCCGAGCTTGAACTGAATGGGCCAGGGCCCAGTGACCAGCTTTCCCCCATTCTACCCAGCATGGAACTCGGAGAAATTCAATCATTCTATATCTGAACCTAGCCTTTCACACTGTAAGTTTATTTTTAAGTATAGGGGGATGGAACGTATTTTATTTAATAGTTTGTTAGTTTGATTTATAACTTCTTGATATGTGGCATGTGGACCTCCATTTGTAACCATACCTTGGGCCCCACAGACCCCAGGGGCAAGTCCGAATTTCATTATGGCTAGTTTAAGAAAAAAAAAAAATTCCCTAAACAAAGTTCTGATTAAACCATCACCTGCCTCAAAACTTTTGCTATGACTACTACTGTTTACTGGGGAGTAAGTGGCTGCTGTTGTTCATTATTTGGGTCCGATGAAGCTGACAGGTAGGGCATGCCTTTCATCAGAAGAATGCTCAGGCCAGGCTTGACTTGGCAAGGGAGCCGTTTCCTGCTCAGAGCTCGCTGGGAAGGCTCAGGGGACAGAAGCCAGGGAAGCCTGACAACCAGCCTTTGGAGCCTCTGGCAGAGATGCTGTAAGTTCATGCAGATAAGGTTTGGAAAATCACAGGCAATTCTAAGGTAAGCTGTTTAAGAAGTGGCTGGTGTGAGATTGTTGAGGAGAGCAGGGAACACACACAGATAAAGGGGACTTGATTTCCAAGGTCACTTTTTGCCTCCATTCCAGATTGTTCTATAGTTCCCACATACAGGAACTTGTCCTAGCCTAATCCATGTAAGATGCTTCTGGGAGGGGGGCATGGACAGTAGGAACAAAGCTTAATATTTAGCAGCACTCCATTAATAGTTTCTTCTCCTCCTTCTTCTTCCCCTTCTTCTTCTTTTCTAAATCTTTATTTTTAAAGTGATCTCTATGCCCAGTGTGGGGCTTGAACTCACCATCCTGGGAATGAGAGTCACATGCTCTACTGACTGAGCCAGCCAGGTGCCCTTTCGCAAGAGCTTCTATGAGGAACTTAGAGCAGTAATGAACACACTACCTTTATAATCAATCTCGACTGAATATCTTGAAAGTGATTGATTCTGGGAAACAATCCATTTAGAATGGGAGAGGGTCAGTGGGTAGGACTGGAGTCAGGGGTGGTGGCCTGGGATGCTGTCCTCTTGCCTTCCAGGAGCTTCTGAGGCTGAGTCAGGTGCTGGTGCTGGAGGAGAGGCTATGGGACTGAATCCAGGCTAAGGCTTCTGTGGGGCTCAGGACCATCTGTAAGAGCAGCATTCCAGATGTACAAGGATCAAGATCTTCACAGAGGAGCTGTTGCTGAGCGTGGGAGAAAATAGGTAATTTTAAAATAGGGAATATGGAGAAATGTATATTTTAGAAAAAACCTTGAGTTTAAGATTAAAAAAAAAAAAATGTATGCACAGCTTTCCTGGACTTCAAAAACAGGCATTGGGGATAGAGTCTCCAAAATCTGTAGAGCAGGCTATACTTACACATAAAATTGTTTTATCTCAAACTCACTGATACGGGTCCTAATGGAGGGAACTCCTCACACTTCAGAAGGGATGCTGCTGTCTTAAGCAGGCTGCCTTGTGAGGTGCTTGAAGGGCCAGCCTACCCAATGCTCCCGAGACCGACCCGTCTCAGGACCACCTGGCAGTGGTTGTTCCAAAAGCACAGTGTATGAGACTCTTTTCCTATTTACCCAAAATTATCTCTTGAAAGTAACGGTATTCATTTTCCCAACCAACCACAAATTATTTTCTCTCTTTTAAAATTCAAATAAGCTACTTTAGCTTTACTAAGGGAAAATTTTACCGAGGCAAAATAAAATCCCACTTGCGGAAGCTTAGGTAAGGGCAAAATTAAGTTAAATTCTTCTCCATATTAATTTAGAAATAGTAATAAAAGCAAAATGTTCTAAAGGTTACACCAATCAGGGTCCTGGCAACAGAGAGCCTTGGAGTGAGTCATTTGAGGAAAGCGTAATAAAGGCAGTACTTACTAAGCCTAGGCTGGGCTTAGACAAAGAAAAGGGGATGGTGTCCTACTGTTGGTTTGGTAAGGGCAGGAACCATTAGCACCAGGAGGTGTAAAAGGGCCGAGGGCAGCAAAACCAGGTAAGGGAACCCAGAAAGAAAGCTGATGGGGAGGGTAAGTTCACAGGAAGGAACCAGAGAAATAAATCGGCCAACCTCATCAGCCTTTCCTCCTGGAGCCTGGAAGGCAAAGGGAGCCCATCAATTCAAGTTCCTGTGGCTCAGCCTCTTAGGGCAAGGGACAGGTCGAGAAAGGTGAAGAGTGGATCTTGAGGGACAAATGAAGAAAATCCAGCATTGATCAGAGACAGCTAAGGAACCGGAGGGACCCTTGTGTATTTTCACCAGCACTGGAGAAAACGGTAAAGTGATTTGTTTTACTACCATCCTGTTTCTATTGCCCTATAATATGTTTATAAGAAACATCATCCTTCAATATTATGCTCTTGTATCAGGGGAGGGGAACAGGATCCTATGTCCCATGCCCAGGCCTACAGACTCAAGTCTCACACCAGAAGGGACCGAAAAATGTGAAGTTTAAGTAAGCACTCCCAATGACGAACATTCAGCTTCTAGAAGCCCTGAGCTATGAAATGAGAGGGTGAGCGGTAGCAGTTATCTGGTAAGGAAAATGGAATCTTATCTGTGTTGAGAAAACAGCTCTACACCCAGTATGGACACAGGTAGACAAGGAAAGGGCAGGTGAACACACAAGTGAGAATAATTGGTTCGTGGGGTGTTCTGAGTTTTAAAACTTTTTTCTTTTTTTTTTTTTTTTTGCTATGAAATGTTCACATGAGGACTTATTAAATTAAAAACACTTAAAAATTTAAAAATTAAAATTAAATTAAAAACAGAGTAATTGGAGCAGGTAAAACACTAGGTCACCACAGGGGCTGACCCAAGTCCCAAGGAGTTCATGGAAGTAATTTACCATAGGATCTAAGTTCTCTTGGTCCTGGTCAGGGCTGCTCAGAATCCCAGAGTCTCCCAAGCCAGCTTTGTCCTACAGACATCTAGAGAGAACATCTGTGGCCTGAAAGAAGGTCAGACCCTGACCTGGCTTCCCAGGACCCCACAAGAAATACAAATGGGTAGGCAGCCACCAATGACGAGACTTCTCCCTCTCCTGGACTCAGTGACTGAATCTTTGGAACTTGGGCTGAGAAGGCCCCTTCTGTTGGTTTCCTTGTCAGCAGTTCCCAGACAGGGAAAGTTATCTGCCCAAGGTAATCTTATGTTGCAACAGAAATAACCCTTGGGGTTAGGTGCAGCATTGTTGTACTGGAAGTTTCCAAGGCAGCACAGTTCTTATCTCTGTGGAGGCCTGGGTCTGGGCCCTCTGCCTCTCTTTGAAATCTTCTTTCTTTGATTGGTCTTCCATTGAGCTGTAAAGCTCAAGACAGGTTTGGGGGTGCAGAGGGGGGCAGGGTCAGCCTGGTTTCCCCACTGAGGCCAGTGAGTTGCCTGCAAAGAGGAAGTTCAGTGTATAGGCCTTGGGATAGGGAGAGAGGTCCTCTCTCACTGCAGAAGTCAGGAAAGTCTCATTATATTCTATGTGAAGAGCCCCCCAGTATTTTCTGGGCTGACGCAGAGAAGGACTATTTATTTCTCAGCGATGCTTGTCTGAATTGGCAGGCTTGGGCTGGAGCAGGGAGAAGCAGATCCAAGCCAATCATGTGATGGAATTATACCTGCTGAGAGAGAGAACAACGTGGCTCCCAAAGCAGACGTTCTTGCAGACTCTGCATTGTAAACTCTGGCCCAGGAGGCCCTGGACTAATTTGTCTTTTGCCAACTAACAGCAAATGGAGGAGGGCAGAGCCTGGTAGCCTCTTCAGATGCCTGGTGATTTGAGGATCACTCAAACCAGCGCCCCCCACCCCCGCTGCCCTCCCACTGATGCCTAAATAACAGATATGAATTTGTTCCACTTCATCAAGGAGCAAATTTTTATTTTTCCAAATCAACAGAAACCAAGCTCTGAGCCCCACCTTGGCCTGGTTGGTGGGACCCTCGATACTAATCATTATCAAAATCCCCCCTTCCTCTCCCCTGAGCAGCACTGTTATCTAGAGGCCTACTTGGTAGCAGAAGAATGCCACAGGCGTCTGAGGTAATCAGTAAAATAGCCACCGTCATTATTTCTTCTTTTGTTACAAGATGCAACTATTACACTAAAAAGTTTCCAACATTACCATCCGCTTTGCCTGCACCCTCTGCCATAGGCCCTTGCCTGTGTTTTCAAGGTCAAATAATTAGAGACTGTCCCGGAGGCATTAGTGATGGGCTACGCCTGGGATGGGGGGAGGGTGGAAGGAGCTTTGAGGAAACTTTGGACCTTCCCCAAATAATCTGGGTCAGTGTCTTCACTCTTCCCTGTAGATAATTAATATTTGCTCCTTCCCATATATAGAACCACGTAAACAGAACAGCCTCCCCCTCTCCCCAGACTGCTGCCACTAAGACCCTCCTGCAGAGACATTTTGGAGGCCTGACTGCTGGGTATCAACTGCCACCCCAGGGCTCAGAACCTCCAGAGAGTGCACAAGAGGCATGGATGTCTGCCGTTTGAAAAAGCTCCCCTTAATGTCCTTCCAGGCTTGCAGAATGCAACTCTGTCCCTCACCCAGGAAGCCTCAGCTTCTCTCCACCCATACCCATCCCATCCTTTCGGGCACTCATAGCTTAATTCCTTCTTGGGCTTGACTCTTGAATTGGAGAAAAGCTATTCGTTAACTGCTGCCACCTGCTAAGACAGAACTGGGGGCCGAGAGCACTGAACACAAAGCCTTGGCTGATTTGACAGGCTAGATGGCCAGTGAAGAGGGACAGATACTGTTTTTTTTCTTTTTGAGTCTTTTTTCCTATAGCAGAAAGGAAACCTTGACTCATTTGATTGTCACGCCTGAAACTGTGCCACTAAAGAGGCACTCCTTTGAGCGGGGTATCTGCACGGGATCCTAAGAGGTGTCCCCGGGAGAGGTAACAGAGCATGGCTCCTAGCTTACTGTAAGGGGTTCCTGTAACACTGCCCGACAGTGGCAGGGGTAGAATATAGCCGGTGGGGCCAGGAGAGGGGCAGGCCCGGCTCTGTCCCACTTTGCAAACGGGCCCAGTGGCTGGCTTTGTGGTTGGTTAGATCAGGTGACGCTGACCAGAAAGCCTTCTCTTCTTTCTGTTGAAGATAAGCTTGCCAGTTTCCTGTGGTTTGTTAGGGGCCCGGCTCCCATGTCCTAGGGACGTAGCAAGGTGGGGCGATCCACTCAGATATCAAACCACCTAGGAGTTACTGCTGTTTTGTAAGAAAAAAAGACCTTCATGGTCAAGTTCAGAATGAACTGGGAATCAGAACACAGGTTCACGTGACCAGTAGAGGCCTCAAAATTCTCTCTCAAAATTCTCTTATTCCACCTCCGGAATAACAGAAGCTAGGAGCAGACTCTGGTTGGAATCAGGTTCCTTGTGTGCCCTTGGGCATTTACCCCTCTGTGCCTCAGTTTCTTATCTCCTAAAATGGGGATAATAGTGTACCTACCTCATGGGGGTATTGTGGGGATCTGTTAGTATATTTGGGCACTTAGAACAGGGCCCAGCACATAGCAAGTGTTAGATAAATTTTCACTGTTGTAATTGTTGTTATTGTTTATGGCCAGGTGGATCGCAGCTGCAACTAGAGATAATTAATCATACTTGCTACCAGTTGCCTAGTACTACAGGTGAAGTAATAGCTGTAAAACACCCAGAGTTTCCCTGATTAGGGGTGGGGTTGGGGACGGGGGTTTCAAAATACCCAGATTCATCACTAGAACCTGGGTACAGAGGCTTTTACCTTGGGGCATTGCAGCCCAAGTAGACCTGACTCCCACATGGTTGAAGTACACCCTTGGGGCACCCCGCTGGCTCAAGTCAGTAGAGCATGTGACTCTTAATCTCGTGGTTGTGAGTTCAAGCCCCATGTTGGGTCTAGGGCTTACTTGGAAAAAAAAAAAAAGGAAGAGAGAAAGAAATATACCTTTAATGGCCATAGTTTGAGGGGCTTTGAAAGGCTTTCTGGTCTGCACACATCTCTGTCACGGTCTTGCCTCGAAGCCTAAAATTGTCTCCAGTACTCGCAGGAATTCTAAAGCGGTTACCCTGTCTGTAACCAGACTGACTGTTTACAAATCCTGACTGTACTCACCAGCTGGGAGTCTGGGAGACGTTACCTACTCTGGGTGCCTCTGCTTGCTCTCCTGAGACTGGGAAAGCACCCTCTTGATAGAGTGTTTGCGATTACGCGGAATAATGTGTGAAGGGTTAGCAGAGTACCTGGTACACCCTGAACTCAGTAACTGGCAGTGATGGTGAATTTGACTAGAGAAGGTATCCAGTAGTGATTTCGTATTTACTAATCCATAAATACTCAATGTTCACACATTTTATTTTATTTCATTTTTTAAAAGATTTATTTATTTATTTAAAAAGACTTATTTATTTATTTATTTGACAGAAACACAGAGAGAGAGGGAACACAAGCAGGGGGAGTGGAGAGGGAGAAGCAGGCGTCCAGCCAAGCAGCGAGCCCGATGAGGGGCTTGATCCCAGGACCCTTGACTCATGACCTGAGCCAAAGGCAGACCCTTAACTGACTGAGCCACCCAGGCATACCTGTAATAACTATTACTAAGTATGCAAAAATGTTAAGAAAAGTAATGTGACAAACACCTGTATACACACCATTTCAACTCAATAGTTGTTTTATTCATGACTGCCGTTTTTACTGTTATTTGTAGGTTTTGTACACTTACTTTGCTGTTATGTGCATATATATTTTCTCCCTCAATCATTTGAAAATGGCAAGTGTTATGACACTTTGCTCCTACATACTTCAGCATGTAGCTCCCGCAAATGAAGAGGTTCTCTTACATAACCCCAGTACCATTACTACATCTCGAACAATTGACAGGATTGATTATATATTTATTTATTTATTAAGGATTTTATTTATTTATTTATTTGACAGAGAGAGCGAGAGAGCACCAGCAGGCAGAGGGAGAGAGAGAAGCAGGCTCCCGGCAGAGCAGTGAGCCTGGTGCAGGACTTGATCCCTGGACCCTGGGATCATGACCTGAACCTAAGGTAGCCACTTAACTGACAGAGCCACCCAGGACTCCAATATTTTAAATATTACCTAATAGTAAGTCAATATTCACACCTTTTCTGTTGTTCCCCAAATGTCTTTTAGAGTGTTTTTTTTTTTCCCCAAATAGCAACCAATCGTAGGTCATGCATGTATTGTGTTTGATTATGTCTCTTTCAATCTAGAATAATCTCCCCTTCATTCCTTTTTTAGGGACACTGACTTTTAAAGAGGCCGGGTTGTCTCATATAATGTCCCACATTCTGGATTTGTCCTAATGTTTGCTTGTAGTGCTGTGTTCAGTGAATATTTTGCAAAGGGATGAAAAAAACCTGGAGCTTGAACCAGATTCTCCAGGCTGTCCTAAGGACATAAAACCCTATTGCCTATAGGAAATGAGGGAGGAAAAAAAAACAACAACAAGGCACACTCATTTTTTTGGAAGCTTGAAACCTGTTAAAACACTAACTCCCCTTCTCACAGTCCCTAGAGCCCACCATTGTACTTTCTGTATGAATTTTCACTAAGAACCTCACCTAAGAGGAATCATACAATATCTGTCCTTTTGTGACTGGCTTATTTCAGTTAGCATAATGTCTTCAGGGTTTATCCATGTCGTAACATGTCAAAATTCCCTTCCTTTTAACAGCTACAGATTATTTCATTGTATGTGTGGATACAGCACACTTTGCTTATCCGTCCGTCTGTTGATGGACGCTTGGGTTGCTTCCACCTTTTGGCTATTGAATAATGCTCCTACAGGCATGGCTGTACACACACCTGTTCCCATCTCTGCAAAGCGCACTCTTTTTTACCTTTTGTCCTGGAGCTAGTCCTCCTGCGGCCTCTGGTAACTACTAACATTAGAAATCATGATTTGAATCAATTTTCCTTTTTATTGTTCTCTCCCTATGACCAGCATCTAACATGAGATGACTTTTGTGGTTTTGCCATTGTCTGGAGCTTATAATGATCTACACCAACCCGAGAAATGTGGACATCACCGAGAACAAGTATTTCTGTCCTGCTTCCTGTTGCAAGTATTTTGATTATAATATCAAAGTGTGAGAAGCCAAAAGCTCCGAGATTTTTAAAGCCAGAGATGGCCTTTTAAATCACCGTAATGACTTTTTAATCTCTTGGGCTCCCATACTTCAGGGAGTTCCCTTTTTAAAGGTATTTATTCCAAGTCTCTGAGTTAACATGGGTGATTTTTATGTAGCTACGCATAAACTATGAGAGGAAGCCAGGCCGAGTGGAACGAATGAACTTTGAACCTAATCATCCGGAGTCGGGATCCAGGATCTGAGCCCTACTGATAACCACGCGACCTGGGACAAAGCCTCAATCGTACTTTAAGTGCCTCAGTCTTCTCATCTGCCATAGCCTTCACCTGCTATGATTGCCAGAGCTACAGTTTTTTTTTTTTTTTTTTTTTTTTTTTGCAGGCATCAATCCTGGGGGGGCAGGTGTAGAAAAGGGAAAGTTCCCAGGTTGAGTCCTAGCTTCTCCACAAATGAGTCGGGTGCTCTTCTGGAGATCCCTTCGTTCTATAAGCCTAAACTTTCTTGCTTGCAAAGCAGGGATGACAACTACTGCAGAACATGGGTGAAGATTACAGCCAGTGAAGGAGAGTGACAAGACTTTGTATTTTTAAGGTACTGTGGGGTCACATGAGCATGGTTAGATGGAGGATTTTAAGCCATCAGGAGTGCTGCAAATGCAAGGAACTACTATACAGTCAAGAACACTGTTCCTAGCGACTTACTTCCACTTCCACAAAATCAGAGTACATTCCACTAAAATATAGATTATGACTCCTGCCATCCCTCTGGGCCCCAGAATCCATTCTCCAGCGGCCCTGGGTATTTCCTTCAACCGCTCTGGGTGTTGGGGCAGATCCTCCCCCGTCCTTACTTTATAAAACGTCCAACAGCCGTTTGAAAATGCTTCCTTTGTTTTGCTCTGGAACTTGTTGCAGCGGATCTTGTTTCCACAGCCCCCAGCCTGCCCGTGGAGCTTTGGTTCTGCCAGTTGCAATGACTCCCAAGCTCTTTGTCAATTCTTTTGAGTCCCGGAACACTTGACGGGCTAGTCGGGTTGCATGTCGCTTTAACCACTGAAGAGCAGGTTCCCAGGCTCTGCTGTGTTTTACAGTCTGCAATTTAATTATGATTGTTTCAACCAGTGTTCCTCCCCAGAGTTCAAATAGGCCTTATCAACATGCATTCATGCTTCACTTTACCACCACCTGATCTCTCTCCTAAGGAACTCCTTGGGTTCCCAGTTCAAAGGGAGACTATTTGAGAAAAAAGAATACAGGAATCAATGCGTTCAGAATTGAGCTAATGGCTGGTTTAGAGTGAAGGATGGTACACCGGGCTAAATAATTAGTAGGCCTAAGAATTGCCTGAAATTCATAAGAAAAATGCAGATTTCTGGACTCTGACCCCAGAGGTCCCTGATTAAGATTTCTGTGGTGGTGCTCTCCCTGGTGATTCTGAGGCAGGGGTTCTACATTTTAGAAACCTGGTGGAGAGAGAGCACCATTCCCCTACTGTTTGAAGCAAGTTGACTCTAGATAAGCTGCAAACTTACCGAGTTCCATTCTCCCTGCTCATAAGGGGCCATGAAAACAGTAACTGCCCCCTCAGACCCGCAGATTTGAAATGGGAGTGAAATAAGATAATGGACCCAAAACCTTTTGACAGTAAAGTGCTCCCACCAGTGCAAGGCAGCCTCCTCCTCCTCAGCCTTCTCTTGCCCAACAAAGCAGACCCCAGCTGGCAGGATCCTGCCCCCGTGCCACTAGGCACTTGCATGGATGCCCTCAAAAGGAGGGAAACCCCCACCTGCCTTTGTCTACTTGGTTCAGAGAGGCTCACCTAGGTTTATGCCCTTTCTAAGAGAGCGAGGTGAGGCCCACACACACTTCTACCTGAAATCTTGCCCAAAAGGCATCTGGGATGACTCTCCTGTACGCCCTAGCTCTCCTTGAAATCTAGGTCCATCTGCATCCCTAATGATCCCATTAACCTATTTTCTACCAAATCACAGCAGTCTGGGGCCACACAGTTCTTCCTCCACACCAAGGCTTACCCTTGAAGTTATGCGGTCTGCACCCACCCCTTGGCGTTGGCCTTGTTCCCAGGTATAGTACGTACCTTTTGAAGTTTAGAGTGATCGACTTCCCATTAATCTTTTCTTCTTTCCTCTCTTCTAATCCTTTTGGCAAGTACCTATCCAGGGGATTCTACCCTTTTTGGCCTCACTCAGCTTGGAATAAGGTAATGGGAGTATCATTTCCAATTAAAACACTCCACTCTTCTTTGTCCGGTTCCCCCAGGCAGGGCAGCACCTACAATGGCCTCCACCACTGTGCCTTTGTTCAGTTATCCAGCACGTTCTGAACATTTGCAGGTCACCTGGCTCCATACAGAGCAAAGAGGGGTATGGCTCTCCTCCTAAAGCCAAAGTCTTTACCTCACTCGTTCATTCAAGAGATGACCACCGAGCACCCAGGATGGGCCATGCATTGGAGGGACGGCCTAAGGCAGACAATGTTTCTGGTCTTCAGGAGTTTATGTTCTAACCTTCTTAGAGTCAGTATGAGCAAGAACACTGAAGGTGCTATAGTGCCCGCCTGTAGCATTTATGCAGGGTGAGTGGGACTGGAAAATTGCTACCAGAGACAAGGTAGTCAGGAAGGGCATCTCTGGGGAAGTGATTTTTGAAGGAAGACTTGAATGAACTGGCCTTAGAAAGATTAGGCCCAGAAAAGCTATTGCATGAATTTCCCCTCAATGGTTTTCTGTGTTATTCTGCAGAAGAAAGCAATGCTTAGAAAGTCTTTCGCTCTGACTATGGTGACATTGTAACGATTACTGCTCATATATAGTCAGCCAGAATGAGAATTCAGGCTATGACCTGCCACAGCTCTGTGCCCCTTTGCAAAGGAGCTCTCAGGTCAGTGGTGGCAGATAAGCCAAGGGATTCTTTAGAGTAGACTCCCTGAAAGGCCGGCTTTATCCAGTTAAATTAAGCAGGTTACGAAAGTGTTAAGTTTTTCAAGTCCCAGGAGAGGCTCCTACTCTTCCAAATACCCTGGCCTCTCCAACTGCCTCCTAGAGTCTGAAAGTCTTCCCAACCAGTGGTTCATTCTAGATCCAGTTGAAAGTCTTCTGTGCCATGTCCTCTGGAGAAGGAACAAACTGGCCCTGTCTCCATGATGGGGTTCAAAAGAGGATCCAGACACTGTGAGGGGAAGATGGAGAGGAAGAAACAAGTGCTGGAGAGAGCTAAAAAAGGAAAGGTGGGGGAAAGGGTAGAGGTGAAGGAAGGGGAAATGGAAGGACTATGTGTCCTTGAGCCATTTATTGTAAGAATGGCAGCTTCTCTAGATTTCTCCAGAACTTGAGGAATTCGAACACACATGAAGTTGGTCTGAGGGGTTGGCTATGGCTGCTGTCCGTTCCTTCTCTTGCTCTTGTCCTGAGGACATGTTCCTATATTTCAGAAGGTGGGTTTCCCCAGGGGAGGGAGCCATGAATAATTAACGGATGAGCATGATACGAAAGTGACATCTAATTAAGCAAATGATTTTTCATCTCTAAGAAGAAGCCTACTGGATAAGAAAGCCTTAATGGGATGAGACTTCCATGAGAATGTGACCACCGGCACCTGACTGTCCCACAGGAAGGTTGTGTGAGGTCTAACAAAGCAAGAGATGGGATCAAATAGGGTAGGGGTGGGAATGTTGTTGGGTCCTTTTAGCACTGAGCAAGCTACTCTCATATTACCCTAGGCCCCAGTTGGAAGGGTAGAAAGAACAGGGAAAAGGGATGGGAAAAAAAGTCCTAGAGAGTTTCATGGACTAATTCGATGAATATTTAGAGTAATAAAGTAACTGAGTAAATCCTGAGGTCCTCCGGAGGCCCAATTTCCCAGAATCAAAATCAAAGATGGTAATCCCAGAGCCAAGAAGAAATGAAACTTGCATTGCAATCTTTAGAGCTGCAAATCTCTCAAAGAATGCTAAAGGGAATCTGATTTATATCTCAAAGGACACTTCTTAAATTTCCTTTTAAATTTAAACTTCTTTCCTTTTAAATTTAAACTTCTTAAATTTCCTTCTTTAAATTCTCTTTTTCTCAATCTGCATCTGACAGAGAATTTTACCACCAAATCCACCAAATTGTCCTCAATGCCCAAGCTCTCTGTTCATGTCCCCTCTTCCTTCACCTTTTCTCTTTCCTCCCACCTCTCCAACCCCATTTCTCTTCATCTCCCAGCTCTGCACAACGGAAGTGCACAAATTGATTTGGTAAAGACTGGACCATTCCTTAGAGCAGTGTTGTGCACTGGAAATGCAATGTGAGTCACATAGGTAACTGGAAATTTTCTAGTAGCCACATTCACAAAGGTAAAAAGAAATGAGTGAAATTAATTTTAATAATGTTTAACCCAGAAGGTCCAAGATGCTATTATTTCAACATCTAATCAATATACAAATTATTGGGGGAGATTTTTGATATTTTCTTTCATACTATGTTTTTGAAATCCAGTGTGTGTTTTTTACTTATGTTTACACTTAATTCAAAAATTATGTCCCCTGGGGATAAAAATATATGTTTATAAAAATTAAAATAAAAAAACATAAAAAAAAAAAAATTATGTCAAGTACTTGCTAGCCACACGTGGCTAGTGGCCATACTGGACAGTACAACCTTATAAGTTAGGTGAATGGGTAGGGAAAGGGGAGAGCGGGGGCCTCAAGTACAGGGACATGATCTGGTTCATGAAGACATTTTCACAAGTTGGTACAATAGCAAAATAGCAAGAATAAGAGCAGTGTGCCGAGTTTTACTTAGGGAACAAATGTATTCGATTTTTAAGTTTTGAGATTATGTCCCTGCTGATGGGTCCCCCAAAATTGGGTACCCCAATAATGGGTCCGTGATTCAAGGAGTGAGACTGATACAAAGCAAAGGTCAAGCAAAGCTTCATTTCGCGCCAAGCATCAGGAATCAGACCGACCATCAAACAGACCAGTCGGGGCCACCCCTATAGAGAGGACGATACCTCCCTGCCTTCCAGACTAACTATTATAGAGCAAAGGCCAAGTGGTTGGGCCTGGCCGCACACAGGTGGCCAATGAGATTGTTACACACACAGGAGACTCCGCAGTGATGCTAGGCAACCAATTGAATTACAATTTACCCTAGTAGACATTTGATTTAGCCTATCACACCTTGGTTAGGATTGGTGCCAAAAGGCTCCCAAAGGGCTCCTTGGTAGCTAGGAGACAATTTGTGCCCCCACTGATTGAATACCTCCTCCTGGCCTGACCCACCCTTGTACTTGGACTTTGTTACCTGGGACTGGTTTCCTGGACTTGCTTTTAAATAAGTTCCCCTGGGGGAGAGGGGTGACAATTTAAGTTTTACAACAAAATAGCAGTTCAACCAGCATGGAGCTGCTTTGGCTGAATAGGCCCTTACATCCACCAACGTAAGTTGCTCCTCACAGAAATGATTATTTATAAAATGATAGTTGTAATTGATGATTGTCTTATTCTTCTTCATGTCATTCTGTGGCTAAATAAAAAGGTGGGGATTATAGTGCTCCCCCAATTAAAAACAGGTTTTACTGAACCACAAAACCCAAATGTGAGGCAACCACTGTTTTATAAAACACATCATCTTTTATATACACTAGCCCATTTAATTATCCTGACAAGTGCATGATTTTTTATTTTTATTTTATTTTGTTTTGAAATAATCACACACTTTCAGAAAAGTTGCAAGTACAGTGTATAGAACATTTTCCCCTGGAACCATTGAGAGTGAATTGTTGATCTGATGCTCTGTCATTCTCCAGATTTTATTGCATATTTCCTAGCAAGAAAACATAACCTGCAAATCCACAATACAGTCACAAACATCAGGAAGTTGTGTTACCACTGCCTGAAACTTTGATTGCATTCAGGTTTGAACAATTGTCTCCAACGTGTTTTCAGTTGGCCTCAGTCTAGAGAAGGTCCTCGGTCTGATGTACAGCATCCTAGCACTTCGGGAAGTGACAGGTCAGTTATTCCATAATTAATAAGTAGTTAGTGGGGAGTTAATTGAAAACTATGCAAATATCTCTTACCTCATCAAACTTTTAATTTATTCATTTTATGTTTTAATACTGAAACTGTCCCCAGTTTAAGCAGTGGGAGTCCCTTCAGGTTGTCTTCTGTGTCCTTTGACACGTGCCCATCACTCTTGAAAGCACTTTCTTGCTTTCCAGCACAATGGATTGTCCATGTTCATCTTGTACTTCTCCTGCCTCGTGCTGGGGTAGCCCCCACTTGGATAGCTTCCTCATCCAACGCCCCATGCCGGGACTCCTTTATTTATCTTCCCTTACAGTAAATTTTGAATTTCAAAAATCATATTTTCAATTTCCAAGCATTCTCTCTTTTTCTTTGGCCTTTCTTCTTCACTTCCTTCCTTTCCTCTTGCCTCATTTATTTATTTATTTGGCAGACAGAGATCACAAGCAGGCAGAGGAGAAGTGGCGGGGGGAGGCCGGGAAGCACGTTCCCTGTTGAACAGAGAGCCCAATGCGGAGCTCCATCCCAGGACACTGAGACCATGACCTGAGCCGAAGGCGGAGGCTTAACTCACTGAGCCACCCCGGGGCCCCTCCTCTTTCCTTTTTTAATAGACCGCTGTTCTTGTTTCATGGAAGCGATTTTTCTCTTTTCTCTCTGATGACATTCATTCATGTTCATTTAGTTCTCTCCTTTTCCTTTATTGTTTCTGTTTTTCTGGGTGTCCTTCTTGGTTTTGGCCTCTCTGTCTTTCCTGCTGGAGGCCTTTCTCACACATCTGCTGGTCCTCAGCCTGCATTTCTGTATGAGAATGAAGCACCGACTTAAATAAACAAACAAACATACAAACAAAAAATGGAGAGAATGAGGCAGTGAGAAACCAACTGGAATTTGGGGTCGGGGATAGAGATGCCAGATACAATACAGGACGCCGAGTTCAGTTTGGATTTCAGATACAAAATAAATAGCTTTTTAATAAAAGCATGCCCTAAATATTGTATGGGACATATTTACATGAAGGCATTTTCTGTTGTTTATCTAAAATTCAAATGTACTTGCGCATCCTGTATTTTTATTTGCTGAATCTGGTCACTCCAACTAGGATCTGAGTCAACTAATGGGACCTCAGTTTTTCTTAGGACTGTCCATTTCCTCCGAGAAAAATCCTTCAGTTTGCCCTTTGGGGCTATGAGCCCAGCTGCTGATGTGCTACAAGCCAGGTGTGGGAAGCAGGCAGGTGTGCAAACTATCTTCAGGGCCGCCGTCCAGCCCTCTCCAAACTGTCTGGTGTCCCTCTCCTGAACAGAATCCTGGAGGAGTGGGGGAGGGGGAAAAGAGGAAGGGAAAGGGAACTAGAAGTGATCTAAATGGGTTTTCTTTCTTTCTTTTTTTTTTAAAGATTTTATTTATTTATTTGACAGAGACTACAAGTAGGCAGAGAGGCAGGCAGAGAGAGAGAGAAGGAAGCAGGCTCCCTGCTGAGCAGAGAGCCCGACGTGGGACTCGATCCCAGGACCCTGAGATCATGACCTGAGCCGAAGGCAGCGGCTTAACCCACTGAGCCACCCAGGCGTCCCCATAAATGGGTTTTATTTCAATGTTCAACCAATCCTTCTGTTTTCAGGCCTGCCCAGAACTCTGACCCTTGGACATACCTGTTGCCTCCAGGGCCTGAGTCTTTGGGATTCTGCGACTCTAACTGATTTGCTTCTCCAGGATGTTTAGGTTCCATCTTTCTCTGAATACCATTTCTTTCTTTCATTTGCTGTGTGTTTGTCTAGTGCTCTTTTAGTCTTTGTGAATTTTTGTCATTAAAAACTTTTTTTTTTTTGCTGAATTTGTTTTGTGAGCATAGAGATAAATGTGAGTGTTCAGCCCGCCATGTGTAACTTGGCAACAATGATTTTTCCATTCATTTTATTGATCAGTATACCTGGATGAGAAATTGTAATGTGTTGCATACTCATATGTCCTGGGAAAAAAGGTATTTGGATAAACCCAGAATTTTTTTCCTTCTCCCTTTCCTCTCTTGCCCCCAGTGAAAGACCAAAGGTGACCCTTATGTGGGTTATTTGGCCTTCTAGACTTGGTACTTTGGCATTGTTGGCTCACCAAGGGGAGCTGGACGGAAGTGCTTATAAATCTTCAATCTTAACCAACTGTGAGTTTTAAACCTAACTGTTCCCTGCAGGTCTATGGCTTAGAGCAATGAATTTAGATAAGGGCAAGGTTTATTGTTGTTTATTGCTTTACAATAAGTGCCGTTTGCTCATGGTAATTGGTTTACAAAAGCTCTTCAGTCCCTAATAAATAAACACCCAGGGTCATTTGTTAAGTTGGAAGGTGAGGGGTCTCGAGGCTCAAGGAGGACTGAGAACCCTGGTCTTTGCCTATTTTCTTGGACACAACCTCTGAAATGAGCCCAGGAAATTTCCAGAGTAATCCAATTACTTCCAAAAATGATTTTCTATCAACTATTGTCGTAATTAAACTAGTTGCTACATGTGGTAAATATTATAGGCAGTAAAATCCAGGCTGCTAATCACACAGACTGGAAGTGAACAACAAGAATGGGGCAGGAGAGCCAACAGCTCTCACTTGGCTTGGCCCCATTTTACAGATGATGAAATAGGCTCAGAGAGACTTGTGGCAAGTGAGTAAATGGTGCCAGTGGATTTAAATTCATGTTTGTCAGACATTGACTTGTAGAGAAGGATTTTGGCCCTCTTGGATTTTAAGAATCTGAAAGGGCCTGTGTTCATTCTGGAAAAGCAAAGGCTAAAACCAAAGAACTCTGCAAACAGAAACTTCCCATTCTATTTGCCAAACATGGTTTTACACAGTGAATCATTTTTCTAGCAGATATTGCAGGGCAGTAGAATTGGGAGGACGGTGGTCAGGAAGGCTTCTGTTTTGGTTGTGATATCAGCCAAACCAAACTGGAAAAAAATATACGGTGACAAGAGCAGGAATGGGAAATCTTTCTTGGTTCGGTCCACAGTTAAAGAGTACTGTTTTTTTTTAATAGCAGATAAGTTCATCTTCAGGAAAACAAAGAGAACTCTTTCCCCTGACATTAAAAAAAAAGGGGTGGGGAGAGAGCACCTGGGTGGCTCAGTGGGTTAAGCCTCTGCCTTTTGCTCAGGTCATGATCTCAGGGTCCTGGGATCGAGCCTCGCATCGGGCTCTCTGCTCAGCAGGGAGCCTGCTTTCCCCCTTCTCTCTCTCTGCCTGCCTCTCTTCCTCCTTGTGATCTCTCTCTGTCAAATAAATAAATAAAATCTTAAAAAAAAAAAAAAAAAGTAACTCCAAGCTTGACGGGACTCAGACCTGCGCCCATCTGTCACTTCTATGTAGGGACGTATTAGAGAGAAACATGAGTTCCTGTGAAGAGTTTCATGGGGGCCGGGGCGGGGAGGGCTGCTGGGAGATGAATATGTCAGTTACCCTTCTGTAGTCTAGAAGAATCTGACAATGTTGGATTTCTATGTTCATTTTAGTTGTTTTGATGTCTTAACCTAGTAATAAATTGTTAGTTAATCACTTTTATTCAATAATTAAAGACACTTAAAATGGTTAGTGCTACTTCCTGCTAAGTCCCCCTCCCCAACATAGAGTGTTATTAAGATACATTTTATTCAGGTAAGTTGGCAATTTTATCAGGACATGGAGGACACTGACAATTACACCTCATGCTGCAGCAGACCATATAAAGAGCTTTCGAGTCCTAATCCTAATTTGGTTTGGCCACAAAAATGTACCCTACAGAGGGAGCCGCTTTGGTGGCCCTAGAGAGGTTGATCACCAGGTTACATTATTTTGATTGTAGAGAAGGCCCATATTCCTGCTTCAGAACTTAGAAGCTGGGGGTCAGTACGTAGGGAGATAAGTGATTAATAAAGGTGTTAATAAAGGTGTTAAAATGGGTATCACTAAATGTGGGTATAATAGGTATAATAAAATGTGTTACATATGTTAATAAATAATAATAAATGTGTTAAAAATGGGTATTCTGTGTTGAATGTGAGCTGCATGAGTTTTTAGATCAAGTTCATATAAGAACATTCTTGAATTCTGACTGGTAATTAACTTCCAGTTACCAGTGAGGTCAGCGTGTCCATGGAAATCTATCATGCACAGACACTAGCAAAACAGTCATTCCCAATTTCTGCCATGTGACCCCATATTACCTTGCTGACATGTTTGAGTTTTGGTCCCTTGGTTTAAGTGGAGAGGAGAACCCTCTTTACAAGGTTACCATGTAGGGGAGTCATTGCCAGCCTTGATTTGGCAAAAATCAAGAGCCTTTCTGAAGTTGTTGCAGATTCTCAAGGTATTTCGATGCATCCTGGTGCACCCTCCCCACCAGGTACATGCCATCAGGAGAAATGGTAGTGAAACGGAAAGATGGTGGGGTGATGTAACTCCACAAAGGTTGGAAATTCTTGATAGAGTAAGGTCATAAAACGAAGAATAAAGGAAGAAGTGACTTCGTGATGACTAAGATGACAATCTCAGCACATCATTTGGTTGCTGTTGCCAAAGGAGGAGGGAGGAAGAAGAAAAGACAGGGAGAGGAGGGGCGGGGGGAGAGCTGCCTCAGTTGTGACAGTTCGACAAGACCATAAATTAAGTTAATTATTAGTATTAGCTGTTCCTTATTATTTAATTCAGTAGCGCCACATTGTAATTCTACAACTCGTACGTTGGCACAGCATTTTGTAATGGAGCTGTGTGCAAGATCCTATATAAAATTAAGTTTACTACTCCTGTTATTATAGTTTAGGAGTCACCCTTACCCAGCTGGCATGGTCATGAATTAGGAAGATGAACTGCTAAGGAAGAGGCTGAGAGGAAGCCGATGTTTGGGTAAAGGTTAAGTAGGACGAAATCTGCAATAAAGCGAAAGGTGTGGGTTCTCTTTCCGATTTTGTCATCATTTTGACCTTTTAGCATGGAGACAAAATGAAAATGTTTGTCTTCTATCCGGAATGTCATAGAGAACTCTGGGAGACTCTAGGAGAGTAATGGAGACTCCAGTAAAGAAATGCATTAAGTAAATGTCAGGTGATACAAGCCTTGACGGTCTTCCAGCTACAACACTTTGAAAAGCTATTTATTTAGGAGACAGAGGATAGAAAGCCCTAGGGTTTAAGATTAATACTTCTGCAGTGCACATATGGTAGAGCACTTCTAGGACTATAGGTAAAAGAAGTCAATGGGACGTTAGGCAAATGTCTTTGTGTCTACATAGTGTTTCTTCCTTAGAGCATCAAAATTTTTCTTAGACTATTTTATGTAGAGGATTATGAAAAAGGATAGCAGTACCTTTAGAAACACTTCACAAGAAGTTTTTAAACAATAAAAATAATATGTAGAAACACAAGAAAGCAGGATCACATGCGCAAAATTCAAGCATTCAATAACGATCTAGTGAGCCCCAACTGTCTTATGTGCCAGGCATTGTGCTTAGGTCTAAGATCGTGGTGGTGAGTGATAAAAACTGGGATCTAGTTTCCATGGAACTGAAATGTTGCATACCTTCTGGATTTAAGAGAGGGAGTCCTGATCATCTAAAACTTGTTTTTGTAAGTAGGCTAGACTTAAGCAATTATTGAGAAACAATTTATAGTGGCTCGGTATTCAAGCTGTGGAGAGCCAAGTAGGGGTCCTACCCTGAGTTCATCCCAGCCCTCTTCGTTCCTATCTCCACCTCTACTCCCACTGGATTTTTGGCAGCTGAAGGATCGGTCATCCCTCTGGGATTTCCCAAGACTCATTCAGGCAGGTTGGTCAAGTTTCCTGCCTTTCTTTGCGGCTATGTGCATTCCCCAACTTGGTTCACGAGGGTGTCAAGGAAGGAAACCCTTCTTCTGAATTTACTGATCCCAATTTTGGAAAGTGTTTCTGAGAGACAGGGACACCCAATGTCATGGGTTTCCTGCATCTGGAAAAGGGGAGCCATTCAGCTTACTGGCCTGCTTGCCTGTACTATATGGCATGGATAATAATGGGGAGGTGGTCTGGCCATGTAAGATGACTAAATCCTTTGTTAATATCCCCTGAGCCCACACAGTTGCCCAGGCATCACAGAAAGGAGGGGCATAGTCCTAGCCCTTGATGGATTTGTAATCTAAACTTAACGTATTTAACATGTAAAGGAGAACTTAAAAATATGCAGGTTAATTCCACTTCCTAAATATTTATTAATTGCCATTAGCTTGGGCCATTAAACACTATCTTTTTTAAAGCCCCATCTTTCTTTGCCCTTGCTAATGGAGCGTTCTCACTAATAGGCTTTTTCCCTTTCTCTAAAATGTTCTTCTATGGCTCTTCTCTTTAAACTAAACTAAGGAAATATTATCATAGCTGAAATCTTTCCCTATTCAGCTAGACATGAGCATTTAACTTAAAACAGATTGCAGGTTAAGCTTTAAAGGACCATTAATTAGTAGCAGTACCACAGGAGCAAGGTGACTGGATGGCTGAAATTGGGCAGAACAGGCCTATTTTTTGCTTCTTATCCCATGTGACATTTGTCCTTCAAGAGTACATTAAATGACTGGATGGGGTAACTTGTTAGAATTTCAGCATGTGGCCAGGCACGTGGGAAGTTCTCAGTGACTGTTCTCTGCCTTTCTACCTTCTTTGTTCTCACTAGTTACCCAGGCCTTCCAGCTGATTATGAAAACAATGCCTCAAACTCCCTCAACCTTTCTCAACCTAGGACTTATCTCTTTGGACATCCCTTGCTTGGTGGACTCTTCCAATAACCTCCCACCACCCCCAGGTTCCTCTGCGGCCCTGCTCTTCTAGTCACCCACCCTCCACTCTGTATCATCATTCTCTTCCTCTCTGATGCTTCCTTATCTTAGTCAGCTAACAGGCTCTATTGCAAAGTCCAACACAAGTTTCTCTCAGTTCTTCTCTTCTTAAGTTCTGGGCTCTTTTCTCCTACCTACTGGACCAAGCTTCTTGAAGGAAAGTCTATGCTCCTTCTGGTTCCTCATCTAAAATCTGCTCTTTGCTTCTTGCAATCTGGCTTCTGCAGTTACTCAAATTGCTTTTCCAGAGACCAGTCATAATCTATTTACCAGATGGAGGGACCTCTTCTCATTCCTCTTCCACCTGTCCAGGGCATGCGATCTACTCTCTTGATTAAAAATTTTCTTATTGTTTTTATCTCTATCTGCTGCTCTTTACCCTGAGCTGCTTCTGTTTTGCTCTTGATTCAGGTGCAATAGGAGTTGGCTAGGGAGTGATCTAAGAATCCAAACCCAGATTAAATCAAATGAAATCTGATTAAATATACACCAATTAAGTCTGATTTCTGATCCCAGTGATCCTTCCTTAGAGCATCAAAATTTTTCCTAGACTATTTTATATAGAGAATTATGAAAATCAGATTTAATTGATCTGGGGACTGTACCCTGACATTTACTTCCTAAAGGCTCCTCAGCAGAAGATTCTCAAGGACTGCTAGGACTAAGAACCGTAACTCTATAATATCTACTTTTATCTTCAGTTCTTAAATTATTCCTATTACATAGACCCAATTTTTTTAGCTCTTTGCTGAGGTTCTCAGCCTTAATGCTCCATGGCACTTCACTTTCTAGGTGGTCCAAATCAAACTCATGTTCCTAAGTCTAAGAATCTCTTCTAAGTTTATAGGGCTTCCATTCTCCTAAGCTGGAAACCTAGAAGCCACCCTTAAAAATGCCCTTGGCTTTCCCCCCCAATTCACTTATTTGCCATGCTCTCTAGATTTTATTGCTGACCACTTTAAAATCTATTTTCACTACTATCATCCAGTGCCCCATTTTAGGACCTTATTGTAATAACTCCTTCCCTGACTTCCCTGCCTTCATTCTTGTCTCTCTATTCATTCCATTCACCACCTGCTAGTTGATAGATCTGATTGTATCCACTTAATAACTACTACTGGATTTCTCTTAGCCAAGAGTAAAATCTAAATTCCTTAGTGAGGCCCTCACAATCTAGCCCCAGTTCTCTAAAACCACTCTCCTCTAACCTAGATTCCCACTCCATGATGTTCTCCATAATGCAGTCTTGGTTCCTCAGTCAAGACATGTGTTCCTTCTTGCCTTTACTTATACCACTCTAAGAGTGGATTCAACTCAGATGGTCCAAATGAAGAGGATATTTAAGAGACACAGTCAAGGTAAAGGGAAACCACAACAGTGTTTAAGACATCCAGAAACTAACAGAGTGGAAAGCTCTTACCTTCGATAGGCTCAAAGGGCCAAGGGGATTAGATACTGTCACCACAACCTAGGGAGAGCTAGAGTCATGGGAAAGGGGGCCATGAGTAGGAGCTGTAGGCTGGGAAGGTGGCAGCCACTGCCAAACCACAGTGCTGACCCAGAGATGGGACAGTGAATAAACACCCAACCTCTCTCTCCTCCCGCCCTCTAATTTCTGGCAGGGTCTTTGGCCAAACTCTACTAAAACCCAGCCAGCCACCAAGGATGGTCAGATGGTGTGGTCTCTAGATTATAAAGCAGGGCAGAGAGAGGCAGAGAAAGGAATGGTGGTGTGTGGGAGGGGGAAATTAAATGGAGAGATTAATGAAATGGAAATAAATGGAATTTAATGGGAGATTAAATTAACCACAGAATTCCCCTTTATATATAGTAAAATCCTTTGTATCTTACAGGACATGGTTCAAATGTTGCCTTTTATGTTGTCTTCTTACATTTGGCAATCCCAAGATCCAGTTATTATTTCACTCTTCTATGTTCCCTTGGTTGTTGTTATGTCTACGTTACTGCAGCTATCAGTCTGACTTATGATGCAATTATTTATGTATCTGATTCCATCTCTTGCATCATATTTTGTGTTGCTGGAGGAAGGGGATAGCACTTCCTTTGGCGCGGTGCCTTGCAGGTAACAGGCAAGCAGTAACTGTTGGTTGAATTTAACTGCCTTTTCATGTTATCGCCTTCTCTGCCTCTGTCAGGGAGATTCATTCATACTTGTAAAGCGTAGTTCTCACATTTTTTACATTCCCACTCTTCTCAAGAGTTCCTTTTAGTCTTCTTCAGCTTCTTGCTTCATTTTCTCCTACTTACCACATTTCTTAAGTTAGATACTTCAAGCCTCAGCTCACCCTCAAATTGGGAATACCGCTGTCACTGACCCTGGCAAGGGTCTTTAGCTAGCTTCAGTCCATGTCTTAAGTGGCGCATATGAATTTTTTTTTTCTCTAATTTATGCTTGCACCAAGCTTAAAAATGAAGTTGCAGAACCCAATTTTTTATTCTTCATTGGACTTTAAACTCTTCTGAATAGAAGTTATGCTTGGCTTAACATGTTTTGCATACAGAAAAGGCTGTGAGCTGCTTCTATTCTTTATAAATACCAATAGCAAGGGCAGCTAACATATTTTTATTATGCAAACGCTATTCTGCACTGATAGTTTTGATGCACAATGGTATGTGGTTTTGAGATTTCTGTATGAAAAGGAGTATTTTTAGACCCAATAAAAATATTATTCTTCATTTGTGACATTACTAATGATAGAAATAATGGCAAAAATTATAATTGCCATAGCAGTTCTGAGTTTTCATCTCAAATATTGTATTTTTCATATTAAGAAGTTCAACTTTACTTTTTTTTAGCCTTTCTTTTTCTTTCCTTAATATGCTCATCCCTTCTACTTCTTGAACATATGGAACATAGTTATTACAGTTGTTTTAATGTCTTTGTCTTCTAATTTTATCACCTGTGTCATATCTTTTTGTTTGTTTGTTTGTTTTGTTTTTTAGGGAGACAATTTGGTTTATTTTCAACCAAGAAACAAAGTGTGGAGGTGCTCTATAGAAGTGGTGAAAAGATACAAAAGAGGGGTGGGGTGGAGAGGAGACCCAATAATGCTCAGCATTATTCTAAGCAAGCTCCAGCTCTTCATTCTAACACTTTAGGCAAGGACAACCATACTTTCTCACTAAGGCTGCAGAAGAATGGAAACTGGACTCAGTTTATTGTCTCCTACAGGGCAGGCAGAGCAAGAGGCTCTTTTAAGCTGATGGAATAGGTCATTGTGGTCTGTTGGGAGTCCCGTAGCAAGCACAGAATGGATGCTGACAGGGGTCCACACGGCCAATGGGGGCCAGTCTTGGCTCCCTAGGGTCCTAGGCTTCTCTTGATTCCCAGTGATAAGCTTGTCAGTCAAATACAGTTGGCCCATGTGGACCTGTGGATGATTTATTTCAAGGTCTCTTTTGGTTTTATTCACTAGGATTTGAATTTCTTCAGGACCTTTACATTCTTATTGTCCTCCTGATATCATAAGTTCTTTAACTGAAGGAGCTGAAATGCTTGCTCTTTCTCAGCATTGCTTGTTACAGATTCAACATTTGTGTGGGGCTGGAGGCAGCCATTTTGGAAAGAAAGAATACATAAATAAATGGGTCCTCTTTGAGGAGGTCCCAAGTTTAACCTAACCCACAAAACTTAAGCCTACGTAAAACTACAAAAGAAATAAAATGCAGTGGGCCTCAGTCTTGCCTAGAGGGCTGGGCCTCCACCTCAGAGAGCCCGCCTGCGTCAGATCTGTTTCTGTGGGTTGATTGATTTGTGTTCCTCATTATGGGTTGTATTTTCCTGCTTCAGTTTGCATGCCAGGTTAAAAAAAAAAGAGTATCAATAAAAACATTGGATCCCAGGCATTATGAATTTCACATTATTGGCTGTTTGATTGTCTCTTTCTTTCTATATTCCTTTAAATATTTTTGAGTTGTGTTCTGGGACACAGTTAAGTTACATAGAAACCGTTTACTCACCTTTAAATTCTGATAGGAGCAGAAGGGCTAAACGGGCCTACTAAAGAGGCAGTAGCTTTCTGATACTCAAGCCAGTGCCCAATGTGTTAGAAAGTTTTTCCATTTAGATTGTTGGGAATGTGAAGTATTTCCAGCCCTGTGTGAATGCCAGTAATTGCTCCCTTCAGCTATTTTTTTTTTTTTTTTTTCTTGGCCTCAGGTAGTTTCCATAAACATCTATGTTAATTAAAGACTCAAGGGGGAGACCCTGCAGATCTCCAGAACTTTCTCTGTGTTTAGCTTTCACCTCTCTGGTCATCTACCCTATAAATCCTAACTGCCTTAGCCAGTCTGAATTCTCACCTCTTCCTCTTCAACTCAGGAAAACTTCCAGGCTTTATTAGGGTTCTCATGCCTATGCTGTAGCCTGAAATCTCTCTGGGCAGTAAGCTGGGGTAATTATAAGTCCACTTCATTTGTTTCTCCTCTTTTGAAGATCACTGTTCTCTGCTGCATTTTGTCCAATATTTGAAAACTATTGTTAATAGTTAACTCAAGTGTTAAGTCACACCACTGAAATGGTTTTCATTTGTTTAAGGTAAAGGGTAAATCAGGTCCCTGTTATTCTATCATGGCCACAAATGAAAGTCACAGATTTGACTTTTAAATGGAGGATGGGGAAGTATATTGGACCAATTTTGTATCAGAAAAAATAAGCTAGAGTATGACCATGGCTCAGTCATTTAACCTCTTCTTAGCTTTACTTTCCTCATCTGTAAAGTGAAGAGGTTGGTCTATACCATCATTAGGTTCTTCACTGGTTCTTAAATTCTGTAATTATATAATTAAGCATAGGTTTACCTTTGCAGAGAAAATAGATATATAGTCTTCAAAGTGATTATTTAAAGATCTGGATCTATGAAGCTTTTACTTTGCTCTGGTAAAGTAAATTTAGAAGAAAAGGTTTGTTTTTAGTGGATGAAGAAGGAATCTTAAGTTACAGGCTTGGGAGGGACAATACAAATCCCATAGCACATACCTGGGAAACGACCAAACAATTTGAAGAGGGCAAAATGTATAGGAATATTCTTTATTTCATTACTGTTTACAGGGCCTAGGTATCATGTCTGAACATAGTGAGTGGTCAATCAGTATCTGTTGAATATCTTACTTGATACTTGAAACCATTTTTCTCACAAGGAAAAGTGACTGAAAAAGCAATTGTTATTCAGTATATAGGAAAAGTTGGAAACAAACAAAAAACCCATCAACATTGAGATTGCTTAGTGGTATAGCCATATAATGGAATATTATGCAAGAATAACAATACTGAAGCAGTGTGGCATGCATTAATATGGAATGCTTCCCAAAATATGTTGTTAAACTGAGGGTTGCTGGGGGGAGGTGCAGGGATAGGATAACTGGGTGATGGACATTGGGGAGGGCATGTGTTATAATGAGCACTGGGTGTTGCATAAGACTGATGAATCGCACACTTGTACCCCTGAAACAGATAATACATTGTATGTTAATTCATTGAATTTAAATAAAAATTTAAAAATGTTCTTAAATAAAAATGTGAGATCACCATCTAAATTTTTATATCCTTACTTATATATTTCCCAATAAAAATATTTAAAAAGGAGTTGAAAAAGCAATGTGTATAATAGTCTATTATTTTATATAATATATATTAAGTATAAACAGAATCTGTTTAAGGGCTATATAATTATACACATCAGAAAATACATCTAGAGAGTTATAAAAATTGGTGTCACTAGTGCCTCAAGGAAGACTAGGGGCAGAGTGGAAGAGAGGCTCATTTTTCCCTTTATGCCCTTTCATATACCCTTTGCATTTTTTATCATGTGCATATGTTATCTCATTTTTAAAACTGCTGCAACTTGATATATACATGCATATATATATTCTTCTTCTTTTTCAGTAAAGTAGCCAAAGTTCTCCAAAAGGGTTAGATTTCCATAAAGCAGTCTGGGAAATGTCCCCCATCTCTAGATTACTTGTTTAAAGGAGCCAGACCCTACCCACTCTTTCTACTGCTACTCCAGGGCACTTCCATGGCTGTAATTAATTCCTTATTCCTTATGAAAAGAATCATCATGGTAAATAAACAAGCATCGTGCTTGTTTGAATATGGGAGAGAAAGAACAAGGTCATTCGTTTCCATGATTCTATATAGTATTTACAGTGTTTAATTAACGTTTATACTCTAACCTACCTTTCTTTCTGGCTTTCAGAGGAGCTGCCAAAAAAGCACAGGATGTAGGAGCTGAAGAGTGAGACTGTGTGACTCACCGGATGTTAAGCTCTGGCCAAGTTGCTCCTTCCCAGCGCTGCAGGTAACATGTACATATGTTTGTAAGAGTGAAAGGACACCCACAAAGTGGGTTGCTACCTAGTATGTTTTAGGAAGAGAGTTACACCTCTGGAGAGTGATCTTAAAACAATGACTTTTAGCCATAACCGGTGTGTCCCTACACATGTCTGAGGCACCTCACGTAAAACCCAAGTATTTCCTGGAAGACACTGGGAGATATTTGGAAACATATGTGCAAGTTCCAAAGTAAAAGTCCAAGGCCGATATAAGTCAGAAAAAGTGCTAGGACTTGCTATTATACATGCCTAAGGCATTTTCTTCTGACTCTGTTATCTGCTTTAAAATCTCTGGCGCTGTTATCTAGTTTTGAATTGTTGAAATGCCAATGTAGCAAGTGGATAGTTAATGCCAGAAAGAGGCCTCCAAGATCTAACTAGCCAATGAACGAATATGAAGAATAAGATCCTGACTTCAAGAGGCTTATTTTTGTCATATGGGAGATATTAGTATGTAGAAATCATTATAACACATGTATAATAGGAAGGAAAACATTGCTGTTGAAGGGGGAAATGTTATTTGGATGCAAATATACAATATGATACCACACACACACACAGACATATGCCAGTGTTTTGGGAGGTTTATATGTTGACAGGAAGTGTCCTGCTTTCCTCCCCAGTCTGAACCAAAGATCAAGAATTTAACAAAAGAGGGCGCCTGGGTGGCTCAGTGGGTTAAGCCGCTGCCTTCGGCTCAGGTCATGATCTCAGGGTCCTGGGATCGAGGCCCGCATCGGGCTCTCTGCTCAGCAGGGAGCCTGCTTCCCTCTCTCTCTCTCTGCCTGCCTCTCCGTCTACTTGTGATTTCTGTCTGTCAAATAAATAAATAAATAAATAAAATCTTAAAAAAAAAAAAATTCATGCCTTAAAAAAAAAAAGAGAATTTAACAAAAGAAAGGACACTACTTATAATGCCAGGTCTAACATATAAAAATGCAGATTGTTCAGTTAAATTTGAGTTTCAAGTAGACAGCAAGGAATTTCTTAGCATAAATATGTCTCGTGCACTATTTGGGAAATACTTATGCTAAAAAGTGATTTGTTGTTTATCTGAAAGTCAAATTTAGTTGGATATCTTATATTTTATCTGCCAATCCTAGCTGCTCATTGAGTAGAAGTAGATGCATTTTATATTGTTTTCCCCTCACTTCTTGGTTCCCTCATGGTAAGATGAGTTGCTATTGACACCTTCCAGCAAGGGATGAGAATACAGCTGAATTCTTGCTATGTTGCAGAGCCGGAATGTGGGAACAGCCTATAGACTGATTTGCCTCAAGAAAAACTATGAGACAGACCTCCTTCTCCCCCACAAATAAACCAGATGGAGGTGACTTTATGATGTATGGGATGGAAGTTGAGCTTTTAAAATTTGGATATTAAAGGAAAAGGGGACTCCTGAAGGCTGGAGGACTTGAAGAAATTCTATACCATAGAAATTTGTGGAGGGAGTGAAGGTGGGGGTTTTGTGTGCTGGGTCAGTGACCGCTGGCTATGAGTGGGGAGGCACCTGCTAGGTGGAGTCAGGCTGACGGAGCTCCTGGTTTCAGGTCACCCTAGCTTCCAGAGATGGAGAACATAGGAATGAGAGACAAAGGTAATGACTGGGGCGCATAGGTGGGTTTGTCCAATGAATGGGAGAGGGTCTTGGAGACCATGTTAAGGATTCTGGGCTTAATCCACAAAGCAATGGGACTTCTCTGGGGGTTTCTGAGCAGGAAATATCATGATCAGGGTTACGCCTCAGGAATATTAGTTTGGCAGCTCTTCATAGAGGGATTGTGAAGGGGAGAAAGTGGAGACCAGGTGACCAGTTGAGAGGGGATACAGTCAAGGCTTTTGACAGTCCATACGGCATCTCTATGTGGATTATGAAGTAACAGCTCTGTTACTAAGCTCACAGAAGACAAAGGTACTCTTCGAATAAGCTTTGGAACTTGCACTTTGGAACTTACTACTTCTGTATATGATACTGGATTCCCCTGAGGGAATGCAGACCAGGGCAGTCGTTTTGGCAAAAGACTTCCAGGCCACATGGTTTGGTACCAAACCGGGGGCTAGATTTCAGCCCCCATTATCCTCTCAGTCACTATCGTAGTTGGTTAATTAACACTAGTGGCTTAATGCAATAAAAATTTATTCCTTGCTTATGTCAACAGTCCGCAGCTTGTCGGATGGCTCTTCTCCTAGTGGACACTCAGGGATCCTTGCAACCTACCTATCTTAGAGTGAGACCATCTGAAATATCTAGCCTCCAAGATCACCAAGGCAGGGGAAGAAAGAGCTGGAGGTTCTTACATGAGCATTTATAAGCAGAGTAGGAAGTAACAATATCATTTCTGTCTGCCACCCATTGGCTAGTACATGGTTCCAACGTTAGTAGAAAGGAGGCTGGGAAAATTGAAGGATCAGAGTATGTTGTGTTGCTCTGAGTCTAGAAAACATTGGAAGATGATTTTAGCAGCTGAAGATGACTGTAAGGATATTAGGGGAAATCTGATGTACTTTATTCAACTTTCATTTCAACTATAACAAAAAAACATTGTTTTTCTTGTATAAGCAATTTAATGAGCATCTGTATCTAGCAGTTTGGTTTTTCTAGACTGTATATGTGGGAAATTATGAGTCATCAATACAGGAGGTACCTCCAGACCAGACGTTATGGTTCATGCTACTCTCTGTCAGAGTATAATTGACTTAATCCTAAAACCATTATGCACACAAACACACACATTCACACACCCAAGTTAGTTTGAGTCGGTTAAAATTTGTCTTACTACTTCTGTATATGATACTGGATTTGTTGTAATGAGTGTAAAATTTGTCCCATGTCCTTGATGAACAAAGTGATAAGTGGTAATTGGGAGATAATGAAAAACAGGATTAAAAACTCTCCTTACAGAATCAAAATTATCTGGGTACAACCTTGTTTACCAGAGCTTCAGTTAACCTCTCTGTTACTAATTTAAGCTCACAGAAGACAAAGGTACTCTTCGAATATTCAAAATACTATTGCATGGTCTCAGACAATCAAAATAGACTCCTGGCCAATCAGAATTTTGCCCTATTGGTGAGTATCAGCCCTGATATACAACCAAGGACACTTTAAGTACAAGGTCATGAGGAATCATGCAGAGCTTAAATAAATATTTCAGACTTATCTGTGGTGTCCATGTGTCTTGGATTTCCAGGCAAATTCAGATTTTAAATACTAGATTAAGTGCTTAGACTTAGTTTCACTCCATTTGGTGAGTAAAATATGATCACCACAGCCATATCTATCTGGGAGGAGTCGGTAAATGCATTCATTGTAAGTTGGAGGGTAGAACTAATCAAGCACATTTTGTCTTAGAGGCACACAGAATATTAAAAGTGAAAGAGCTGCATAGATTCTTTTATTAGGCCCTTATCCTAAAAATGAAAAATACTCCCATAAAAGGAAAGACAAAGTTAATTGGATTTCTTCTATTATTTAGGAATGTGGACATAAGTATGTGGAAGGTTTCTTAGCCTACTTTAAGAATAGCTATTAAAAGGTATTACAACTTCCTTGGAAACCATTTGGAGGATCTAACAACATGTGAAGACAATTTTTTTTTTTTTTTTTGGCCAAATCCTTTCCATTGATGTAGAGTCACTTTCTTCATTCATTCATTCCTTCACTCATGCATTCATGTAATGTTCACTGAGCATCTCCAATAGCACAAGCACTATTCTAGACGCTGCAGACCCTATCTGATTCAATGATACTTCGTTAGGATTTTGCTTTTTGTAAATGAAGTATTGAGCCTGACAGAATATTGGGTTGGGAGCAGAAGACATGATTCTAAATGTGATTATACTGAACTTTGACTTACATTAATGATATGAAATAAGTCATCAACCAAGCCCAAAATCTCATTCATGGTTTTTCACTATTTCACCTAATCTATTATCATGTCCTTCACGATTTCTGGAATTCACCTCCTGCTGTCCATTTAATCTTCTGGTTATCTTATGTTTAAATTACTTTATCCGGAGCTGTGCCGCATGGGATTGTGTTGGTCATCTACTGCCTGTGGTGGAGATATCAGTGCTCACCAAACACCCATGTGGTTCTTTGTATTTCCCAGTCCCCCTTATTGTTAATTCAGAGCTACAGGATTTCTTCTTCTTTTACTAAAAAGATTGATTGATTGATTGATTTTTAGAGGAGGAGTGAGTGGCTAGAGAGTCTTCAAGCAGACTCCCTGCTGAACACAGAGCCTGACCCCAGGCTGGATTTCACCAACCATGAGATCATGACCTGAGCCAAAAACAAGAGTCAGATGTTTAACTGACTGAGTCACCCAGGTGCCCCAGAGTGATATGCTATTTATATATTAGATATTCATAAACTCTGATAGAATTAGCTTTTAATAAAATTTGTCTATAGGTTAACTTTTAAAATGTCTATCTTTCTTACGTGAAGACAGTTTAGTTCCATTATCCTAGGGCTTTCACCTTTTTGCTGATTTTAAAAGGAGCCATGAGTGTTGCCTTTATGTAATTCATGATTTCTTCTGAGCTCACTCGTGACTGTGTGAGGGGGGCTGAGTCATTTTGTTGGTGAGATGCTAGATGGTCCATGTGGAGGCCAACTCCAACAGAGTCTTCATGACTTCATGAACTAAACACTTACTGGAAACAATGCATTAGAGAGTTTGCAGAGATCAATATGAAGGCTGAGCTTGAGTTGAATTGCTAAGGACTGGGGACAGAAGGACAGAGTAGTAAGATCTGTATGTGAATGTTAGAAAGATGATAAGAGTTGTCGAAAGCTGAAGGGGAAAGTGAGGGAAAGGACTGCAGCAGGTCGTCAGTGATGTCAATCCCTGTGTGTATCCCCTTCCCCCACTTCTACTACATGCTCAGGACCAGAGCCCCTGTTGAAGGGGCAGGCACCACCACCTTGACAAGGTAGTTTGGTCCAGAATGGGTACTTGACTGAGGTCCAGAAGACCTATGATGTGACTTAGTAGAGAAAGATACAGAGCCCTGACAAGATTTCCTTCTCTGGTGAACATGAATTAAGAGACAGAAAAACTTAAGACTGTGTCTTATACTATGAAATTACAAGGGAACAAAAATCATGAGCCCCAGAAACCAGAAGGTAGACTAAAAACTAGAAGTCAGTTGGGGGCACCTGGCTGGCTCAGTGGGTTAAGCCTCTGCCTTTGGCTCAGGTCATGATGCCAAGGTCCTGGGATTGAGCCCGGCACCAGGCTCTCTGCTCAGCAGGGAATCTGCTTCCCCTACTCCCCGGCCTGCCTCTCTACCTACTTGTGATTTCTCTCTCTGTGTCAAATAAATAAATAAAAATCTTTTTATTTATTTATTTATTTATTTGACAGAGAGAGAGAGAGCACAAGTAGGCAGAGAGGCAAGCAGAGAGAGAGAGGAGGAAGCAGGCTCCCTGCTGAGCAGAGAGCCCGATGTGGGACTCGATCCCAGGACCCTGAGATCATGACCCGAGCTGAAGGCAGCGGCTTAACCCACTGAGCCACCCAGGTGCCCCATAAATAAAAATCTTAAAAAAAAAAAAAAAAGGAGTCAGTTGGCACTGAGCAAAGAGCAGAAGAACAGAGAATGAGATGGGGAACGTAAGAGGGATGGAGATACGGATCAGATCTCCAGCTGCCTTGGTGTCTGATGATGCTTCAGCCACAGGGTCAGTTTCAGTTCATGCATTTTGAACTGAAAACAGTTCAGATCCTCTTTTCCTTGGAGTAACCTGAGTTGTTTGGTTCCTTATACCTTAAAAAGCTCAGGTAGGTTGAATGGACTTCTCAGCTGTTTGACAGAAGACAGGGAGTGTATTTTAAACTAAATGATCAACCTTGAAAGAAATATAAGTTAGCTCCCCTTGACCCAATCCATGTGAGTTTACAAGTGTACTTGTAAACTCTGCCAGCACAATTTATAGGGGGTTGTTTTTAGAACCTTTGCTCTTTGTTTTAAATACCAACACTTGTACTCTAGCATGTACTGCCGAACTGAAACGACATTCAACCTTCGGTTCAGGAAAATCTCGCCCATCACCTATTTCTTTTTCTTCCTGAGATTCTGTTTTCATGTTATCTTGACTTTGGATGTAGATCAGATAATAATAATAGTGTCCACAAACGCTTGCTTTAGGGCAATAAACAGCTAACATTTGTTGTGTGCTCTCTGCCAGGTGCTGTTCTGAAGAGCCTTATATGTAATAATTCATTTTACAGGCATGACAACCCAGTGAGGTAGATAACATTCTCATTCCCATTTTACATGAATGAAAAAAATGACACATGGTTTTAAAAAGTTTCCCAAGATCTCATCACTATTAAGTGGCAGTGCTTGGATTCAAATATAGTTAGAATCTCCTTTCCGAGCCATGACTCCATACTGCCTTGTTCCCATGGAAACTGCAAAAGACCCTGACTAGCCAGAGGTTAGGAGTTTCTTGATCCCCCTGGCAGTTATACTGTAATGAAAAGTAATTAACTCATTCAGCAAATATGATGCATAGTGGTGATCAAGACAGAGAGGCACGGGCTCTGCCCTCCAGAGACCTTCTGGTCTTTCAGACTTCTGTCAGTTTGGTTAGAGTTAGTCTTTCCTTTCAGATTCTGATTTTCCCTCTCGTGAACTGATAGAGTTTTGCTCCTGCAAAGCAGAACCTTGGAACTTTGGTGGCTTTCAGCAAGGCCCATTCTTACCAGAACAAATATTTATAACATAGTGACACTGGTAAGTTTTGGCTTCTTTGGCTGGAATTTTTCTCTCTGAATTTTTATTTTTCTCTTGCACCTATCCCATCCTTCCTGTCTGTATCTTTATTTTTGGTTTAAAAATTTTCAATATAGTAGTATATATTTGTCTTTTTATATTTCTTTCAAATCTTTTTGGATTTATTTCTCTTTTTATGGAGTATTAAGGATCCAACATAATTTATCAAACTACTATGGCATTGTATCAGGATTAGGTTCAGTGGCATGTAACAGAAAAACCTAGAAAACAGTGGCTTAAATAAGAGAGAAGCTTGCTTATTTAGTTATTTATTTATTTCTTTATTCATATGAAAGAATGTTGGACGTAGCAGCCCAGGACTGGCATGGAGGGGTTTGGCTATCTTCCTCATGGTCCAAAATAGATGAAAGGGCTCCAGTCTTCACATTATGGCTCAGGTAATAGGATGCAGAGAATGGATAAGAAGGGTATATTCTCTTCCTTTTTATGATTAAAAAAAAAAATAGATGGCCCACACAACATTTCTACTTTGTCTCAACAGCCAGACTTTAGTCATATGGCCACACCTATGCAACAATAGAGACTGGAAAATATTAGGTTTTAGCTGAGTGGCAAGATGACCATCTAAAAATTGGGGGTTCATTGTTATGGAAGAATGAAAGAACAGATATAGGGGGGTAATTTGAAGTCTCTGCTTTACATATAGTTGATGAAGATTTATTGATTCATTTTTATAAACTTGATCATATTCTTAGAAGTATCATTCAAGTTGTTATTAAATTTAATTAATTTAAGGATTTTTCCCTCTTATTTTTCTACTTTATGATAATATACATACCATTGCATTAATCACAGCTAAAATAAGCCCACCTGAAATTAGTTTATGCAAAATAGGGAATATATTAGAAGAATATGGAGGGAAACCTTGGAAGAGGCAACCCACAGCAGAAGGAAAGGCAGAGATTCTGTCAATAGTCAAGAAAACCTGGAACTGAGATCTCCAGCATAATGAAGACACTTTCTTCACCTGTTCCTCTCCCTTTGTCCATCGACTTCATTCTGTCAAAGCAGAATGTGTTTCTTTACTTGGCAAAAACAAAACAAAACAAAACAAAACAAAACAAAACAAAACAAAACCATGTCCAGTGACTTCTTTCAGATGATATATCCAGTTGAGACCAAAGATGACCTCCCTTCCAAAGGAGGAATGGCTTCATTGGCCCAACTTGGGTCAGATGTCTACCTTTTCACCAATTAGCTGTGGCCAATGGCCAATCAGTAGTAACAAGGCTTTTCTTGATGCCATCATATGACAGATGTGTGGAAACACGGGGAGCAGTTCCTATAGGAAAGGCAGTCCTGGCTAGGCAATTGTATAGGCTACACTATCATTATACATGATGGAAAAACACAGGGTCAGTGATGTGAATTAAATGAAAGGAACGATAAAGGAGAATGGATCTATTCTAATGCAAAAAAATTGATTTATCTACGAATAAAGACCATTTGATAGGACTGCAATACATAGAATGTTTATTATGTGTCAGGCGTTGTGCTGAGTGCTTTTTACATGTTGAGTCATTTATGCCTCAACCTATGAGCTAGAGATTATTATTCTTTTACAGATGTAGAACCAGAGCTCAGGGAGGTTAAGTAACTTGTCTAAGAACATATAGCTAGTAAGTAAGCAACATTTGTCTTAACTTCAAAGGTTTTAACTACCATGGTAATATACTGTCTCATTGCTTCTCTATTTTCAGTTGGAAACTATTGTCATTTTTGATGAAGTAATTATTTGTTTTTTTTTCCCTTTCTTCTGTCATAACAAAGCTATGTGAACTTGATAAATCTTGAAATGTATCTGAGTCTTAATCTCTTTATCTGTAAAAAGATTGGGTTGTATTAAATTACTTTTCCCCCCTTGTTAATTCCGGTGACATTTTGTTTCTAAAGGCAAGAGCATGAACTATTATATTTATAACATTTTTAATTCATCCAATATTTTTGAGTACTTCCAAAGCTATATCTGTGTTAGGAACTGTGATGAAATTAAAGATAAACAAGATGTAATTTCTGCTCATGGTGTTATCGAGGAGAAAACCAGAATTATTATTTTGTAATATTACAAGTCCAGAGAAGAGAAGCCTTCAGGAATGATATAATCACCAGCTCCAACATATTTTCAAGGTTTTTTCTCTTGGTTTGTCATCTTCAGTGTGTTGACTTCATTTTAAGGTTAATCCATGTTGTTGTTAGATTGCTGCCAGTGGTAATCTCTGTTATGGCCTGACTCATTTGTATCTGTTAGGAGAGAATCCTCTCCCCTAAGCAGGACTACAAATCCTTCCCTCCAGCCTGACTGGGCCAGCATACTTCAGGACTATAGTGGTTTTCAGGTATATTAGAATATACCTAAATTAAAATTAAAATAATCTAAGACCTAGCATAACCTAGATATCAAGTCATACTGCAGTAAAAAACAACCCCAAGTCTCAGTGGCTTAAATAATAAAGGTGTATTTTTTATTCATAGATCCATCCTGACCTGATGAGGGTGGGAGGTGTGGTGTTCCACACTTTCCTCTTTTAGGGACCCAGACTAACAAAAGCTCTATCATCTTCAATAATATTGGTTTTGAGACTGGGGCAGGGTAAACACTGTGAGAACTTATACTTGAAATTAAATTTTATGCCTGGAAGCGATACATATCACTTCTGCCCACAACCCACTATAGACTAGTGGCTGTAACTAGTTACATGGTTCAGTGGGGTTGAGTGGCAGGGATGTATTATAAAAATATAATCTCTTTATATGCAAGGAAAGAGAGAGTAAGCTAGTCTTTACCATACTAGGGAATTAATTTACTGATTGACTCAGGCTAATTGAATTGCCCTTCTATAGCTGGAGGTTGGTTTGGTTACCTAAAACACACACACACACACACACAGAGTACGCCATTAATGAGGAAGGAATAGGAGTGGTTGTGAACAGTGTGAACTATATGATGCTTTATCTCAATGAAGAAGACAGAAATTTCAGCCACGGAGGCAGGTCATAAAAAGGGATAGTTTGGCTAGTTTCATAAGTCTTTAAATCCATCAATTCATTTACTCTTTTGACTGGAAAGATTGCCTTTGTTCTTTAATAAGTGGATGTAGACTGAATTTCTATTTAAGGAGTTGGCTCATAAATGACTTATAAACATTTACTGGATTTCAAAGTATAGACTGTTTTTCCATATTTCATTGTTGTGGTTGCTGACAATGGTTTGTCAACCTGGCTAGATTTGTAGTTTTAGAACTGGCAAACAACTAAAATTTCATTAGACCATCCCCTTTATTCTACAGATAAGAAAACTAAGGGCCAAAATGGGTAAAATGATTATCTCAAGGTCACACCTTTTTGCATGTAACAATAACAGTGCTGTCTTTTGAATGATTTCCTCTAAGTAAATGTACCTAGAGCAATGCTTAAAAAATAAGAACAATTAAGAATTATTACAAATGTTTCCAGGACTGACATTCAATTGGTCCACACTAGCAGAAATGGAAATATTTCTCAACTTTTGGTAAGTAGCTGCTGCTGAGAACCTCTTTAGCTCCTCTCTGTGGCCTCTTAGATTCCCCTATTATAATAATAGGATTTGTGTCAAAGGGTTGCTTTGAGAATTACATGATGGAAGTAAGAGTTTATCATGGCGCCTGGCTCTCGGCAATATTACACCTAGCCTATTATTTTTATTATAGTCATTAATAAAATGATAGTAGTAAACTTCAAACCAGTTCCTGCATGAATGTTCACAACTTTGGAAATGTGATAATATTCAAGTTCATTAACTTTGATTTGGCTAATCTCTCAATAAAATGGCTACTAGTGTATCCACTTTAACTTTCATCTTCATCTTTCCCATTGTCTAATGGTTAACTCCTCCTTGCCCCACTCACAAGACCCCACATCTCTGGTTGATGACTAAGAATTTGACACAGGCTGTGTAAAAGAATATAATATACTGACAAGGTTCTATTAGTTCTTGGTATAATATGACAAAAGAATGTTCTGTACCGTCTCTTGCTGAGCAGAACTTATCTGTAAGTTTTCAGATAAGCAAAGATGAGTCTAAAACCTAGCTGGTGAGGGAATGGTAGAGGAAGTAGTGGAGCACTTCTACTTGCTTAAGCAAATATCAGAAACTAGGAGTGATGAGAAGCAGAGGCAGGCAGCTGGGGTGAGAAGAGAGAGTGAGAAGGCCCAGGAACAGCAGTGGGTGGTGGTGGGGAAGCTAGAGCTTGCGGAGAAAACATCTTTTGACAGAGATGTCTTCTGGTGACTAGTAATGTGTAGAACCTTTTGGAGATATTTTCCTTCTCAGAAACAACCTAGCAAGAGAGAGGCACAGTTTCAGTAATTCCTCTCCAGAGAAAATAAGAGAAATGTTAAAGTTGGAACTGTTGTGAATTTTTTGGAAATTCATTATTGATCTGGAACTCACTGTGTAAAGATTTATTTCCAAAGTCAGTTGTATAACTGATACTTCCAGTTCTGAGGTGGCAGCTAATCCTGGGCATGTCCTGGAAAGGGCCTTGATAACACTGTTCTGTCACGGGCTGAGCACATTGACTCAACAGAGCAGAGTCACTAGAGAAGGAGTTTCTGAGTGTATTGTAGAGACACCCAAATTATCTGGTATTTTAATATGTAATAGACTATCCTACCAAAACACACTAAATTTTGAGCAAATATTCCTAGGACAGATTTTTTTTTTTTTTAAAGCAGAAGGCAGTAGAGAAGATGTATTTTATTTAATTTTTTAAAAAGATTTTAAACTCACAACCCTGAGATCAAGAATCACATGCTCTACCAACTCAGCCAGCCAGGCACTCCTGAGAAGATATGTATTTTAATTCTTACATTTGGAAAGGAAAAAATGAAGGCCAGATGGAAAATCGGATGTTTTGAGGCATATGTAAAGTAAAGCTTTGAACTTGGAGATCTTAAAGTATTATATAAGGTAAGCTTTAAAGTTAAACATCCTTGCTAAAATTTTTTTAAATGTGCCATGCTCTTTAATTTTATTCAAAATCTTATTTAGCTAATAACTAACTCTTGAGATTCACAGTCACGTTCTGGAGAATAGGGTAACACCATAATCAAAAATCTAGAACATAACTCCAAAAACTCAATGACAAAGGTTATATACAGAGATCTAACAAGTTGAAGTCTAGACTTTATACAAAATTGGTACAATGTATTGAATAAAGCAAAATGATTTCAAAGAGAGTATCTATCTTGAATCCCTCTGATTTATTTATCCATGTAACAACTTCAGTGAAAAAATTCAGAAGTCTGTTTTTTTTTTCCCAACAAGAAGACACCTAGCCAAACTGTTCTTAAATCAAGGTCAAAGTTGACTGACAACGTTGCTTAAATATTTTAAAAATGCCGTTTAAACTAAAAAGTAAATATCTATCTTACCTCTGACTTCTGAAAATGATCTAGAGAATGACTGATAAGACATTAGCCTTTACTTCATCTTACGATGGCATAAGCCTAAAATTTCTGTTCATTTCCGACAACCAAAGCTTGTGGCCCTTATAGTAGAATTCTGTTGTTTGCAAGCTCTGCACAGGAACCTCTTTAATAGAGGATGGCACCATGCATTCAATAAATCATTGTTGAATGATGATCTACAAGCTCTCTGAGCTAGAACGTAATTCTGGCTCTGCCAGTATCTTTTTCGTGTAACTTTAGACAGGTCACTCTACTTTTCCCTCAACTTTCTCTTCTTAAGAGAGATAACAGTCATAAAGATGACTGGAAACTACTTTGCTGAGAGCTTTTTCCTTAAAGGACTGACAGTAAATACCAGAGTCACAAGGTCCAGCAAACCTAAGAAGAAGCTGAGCTTCTTGAGGACAGGGAACTTTCTGTCTTCTTTGAATCAGCTGTTATCTTATTTGTTTTTCTGTAATACAGTTCCTGGACTATAAAAAGGCCTCAATAAATACTGTAAATTTATGAACGTTATTAGGCAGATTGCAGTGTTGGCAGGCCAGTGCCTTGTAAATCTCTTTTCCGTGATCCTTTCCATACTCAGCATCTAAAACGCCGCCGCTATTTGTTTTGGGATAAGTACCTAAGGCATTTACTTAAAAATACCCAAGTTCAGAGAAAATTTTTTTCTGTGCTTGGGGCACCACGTCGCTTTCCCTGTCCGCACAGCGCTCCAGGCTCGGGATCTGGGTCCCGAGGCTACAGGGAAGAGTTGGGTACGGGAAGCTCACCCTCCGGCCGTCCGATTGGTCGGCTCGCACTCCACTCACACGGCTCGTGTCTCTGATTGGACCCCGTGGCACCCCCTCCCTCGGCCCGCGACTACTTTGTGTGCCGGGCCGGCGCGCTGGGGTCCTCCGGCTCCCCTCGCGGTCTGGGCTGGTCAGAGCTAGGTCTTCGGCCCACTGCTCTGCATCGCGGGCGCCAGGAATTTCCCGAGTGCGAGCGGGTAGGAAGCATCCTAGGGAACCCCTGTCCCGCACCCCCAAGTGCGCCGTACTGAATAAACTTCCGCCTCAAGGGGGCTGTTGCAGCCCCGGGTCGTGGCAGAGGCTAGGCATCAAACGCAGGCCCTTGTGGGAGGTCTTTCCGTCGGGGCAAATATGGAAATAGCTCTCCCAAGATAAAACAGGGCTTCGCTAGTTGCATAGGGGTGCGATGCCATTCTCTGGTCACGCCGCAAGCTGCAGTCGAACGGCCAGACCTGGGCTGCAGGGGCTGCGCTGCCGCGATCCCCTCTAAAAAGTAGCAGGAAGCCTGCTTCAATCTCCTGTACCAGTGCTCCTTAGGGGCGCGGAATGAACTGGCTCGGGCCAGTCCGTTCCCCGGCTGTCGAGAATACGACATTCCCTGGAGATGGCGCTCCCGGGAGTGGGGGAGTTCGGTTCGAGTCGCGCCGCCGTCAGCCTCCGGCCTGCAGGCGGTAGAGGGCGGCCTACGCTCGTGTAGGAAGCAGGCGCCCAAGCGCAGCTGCTGCCCTGCTGGAAGTCTCTCGGTCCCTCTGTGACCCGCGGCTCTGCCTGGCAGCGGATGCTGCAGCTACGCTATCCACCGGCGCAGCGAGAAGGGGGCGGGAAGAAGCCGTGGCACATGCCAGGGTCGCCGTAGGTGGCAGCGGCCGGCGCATGCGCGCCCTCTCCCAGAAGCCTGTAACGCTAAGGGGCGCGCGCCCCCACCCGCGCGCGCACGCTTGCGCTAGCCAAGGCTTCCCCGCCTGCGCTCGTTGTCAGAGCCGCTCCGGCGCGTGCGCGCGCTATCTCCGGCCGACCCGAGTAGCCGGGTTCCCTCTGCTCCAGGCCCCCGCCCCACACCGCCCCCTCCCAGCCCCCAGCCAGCCGGTCCCCTTCCTCTCCTCGCGGAATGGGGCCGGTGCTGCTCGGGGTCGCGCGCCCGGGACCCGGCTCGCGCTCCGTCTCGCGCTGTCAGCGACTGCCCCGCTCGCGCCGCCTCGCGCTCTCGCTCAGTCAGTGGCGCCGAAGGCTCCGTTAAGCAGCGGCGGCGGCGGTTCCTGTTTCCGTTTCTTCCTCTCCTTTCAGTCGGGAGTAGCATCCTCCACCCAGCCACCCCTCCCACTCCCCAACGGGGCAGCTGCGGCTGAGGGCTGTGGCGGCGGCGGCGGCGGCGGCAACTGGGGACGGCGGAGACCGCCTCTGCTCCCGCCTCGGGTAAGGGGGCGTTTGGGAGCCGGGCCCCGCGCGCCTCGGGGTCTGGGGCTGGGCTAGTGCGGGATTCGAGGAGGCGCCGGGGATGTGATCCGGGGCTGTCGCCGCTCTTTCCCCACCAGGCGTTCCCCGGGCCTCTTGCTGCAACTGCTGCTGCTTACCCGGGGCTCCGGGAAAAGTGGGGAGCGAGCCCCCGGGACGGTCTGGCGCGGCCCGGGGGCGCGGACTGGGGGTGAAGGGCGCCTGCAGCCGCGGCTGTCCTCGGCGTCGCGCATCCTTGCTTCGGGCAGGGGCCGAAGCCAAGGAGAGGAGGGATGGGGGCGGGGGTGGGAGGTGTCCCTCCTTTCTCCTCTCCAGATACCTGCCCTTTCGCCAGCAACTCGGTCCCTGTAGTCACCGACTGTGGGGAGGAGGATGCTTGTACGTTACCGGCTTTTGTGAGGGGTTCTTGGGCCAGAAATCGGGGGGGTGGACCTGTACAAAGATCTGCTCCCGGCGAGGGGCCAGTGCCTGGGCAGTTAAAGGCGTGAGTGCCGCTGCAATCCCCCCCCCCCCCAACTGTTGTGGAAATGATGAGCTGGCGGCTTTTGAGTATCTAAACTTATTTGGGAAGGTGAAACGAGTCCTAATTTATTAGTTTAAAGGAGATTTGTCCTGTAAGAGTGAGTGGGTTGTCGGGTGCAGCACCTGTTCTTTTGCTGTGGGTATTGCAATCTTCGGCAACACAGAACGTCAGAGATGCAGTGTATATCTTAAGTTAAATGGCAGTGTCTTGGTTAGGGTTTATCCCTGGTGAGCTTTCAGCGTTTTGCCGTATATTATTAGCCTTTTGATTGGAGGCCTTGGAGAAAGGCAGAGAGAGGTGGTGTTTCTTCTTCCCATGTTTGAATTAATTTACAGTGGACTTAAGCCAACTCTAGAAGGTGAACCTAGGAAAAGGCAGAATCCCCAGTAGATAACCCCCAACTTCAAGGTAATGCAGAACAGATTTCAACAAAAGTTTTCTATCAGTTTAGAATTAAGCTCATCATGGGTAACTGACTGCACTTTGACTTGGCTCTCTTTTGAAACTGTAGGCAAGGTTTCATTATAGTTTTTTTTTTTTTTTTCCCTTCTTGTTACTCCTGGAGGTAAGTGTATATTTATTTACTTTATTTAATTTAAATTTCATGTTTTTATACATAGTTCTTTTAAAAGGTGCATCATATCTATGAAAACATTTTGGAAAGAAATTAAGCACAGCAGCACTATACTGAAATAATGGAGCAAGTTGTGTTTTCCCTCCTTTAAAATAACCTTAAAAATAACCTAAAATTCAATGCCAAATGATAAGATCTTGTACATTGCCAGCTTTGTGAAATATACCATAAAATGTGTATACAAAGTTGCAATTACTTGATTTATAAATACTATAGTAGTAACAATTAAGGTGGGCATTCAGACATTTGTATTTGTGAATTTACAGTTTAATATATAGAAATGTAGGGGGTTAGAAATGAATAGGCTATTAGGACCATTGAAGAGTGATTTAGGGCATGGATTTTCCTTTTGCTGCTTTTATAAATTGAGAATTGTTACTTGAAGAGTTGAAGATCTGGAATGAAACTTGTATAGATTGCAGAAACATGTAAAAGTGTATCTTTGAGCAAGTAGTGAGTTAATATGAGTGGTATGCTGTGGTTTATTAGGGTAGTGATTCAAAATAATTTCCATAAAATATCATACCATGTAGATTGTTTAAGGTGTTCTTAAATTTAAAGAGTCACTTGAAGTTGTTTTCCTACAAGTCCTCCTATTTGAGATGTATGGAATTTCCTACAAGTCCTCCTATTTGAGATGTATGGAATTACTGCAGGGCAGTAATTCTGATTACATTATGCAATGTTTGATTTCAATTTTAATTAGTTATTTTAAAGTACTGGAATGTCCTTAAAAGTGGTGAATTTTGAAATTCTCTTGTGGTTTGGAAAAACTTGTGTTGTTGTTTATTTTTTTAAGTGCAGTTATATTAGTAGGTTGGTCTAGAGGGGGAGCTAGTGCCAAAGCAAAGAATAGCTTAGTATGTATTTGAACTTTTAAAACGCCCAAACCCAGATTTTTATGTCCGAAAGGAACATAAATTTTTAATTAAAAGAGTAAGGGAATTGATATGGGCATATATCTGTACTTGGTCATTTGTGGAATATATATATATTATATATATATGTTTTATATTACAAATTACTTAAAAAATCTTTTCATGATTTAAAATAATGGAAAGTATATGCTTAAGGCTTACTGAATTTCTCATTTTAAAATCTCAGAAAAATATGCCCCGTAATGTAGTGTGTATGATAGTTGTTTCTTAACTTGTGCATTTCATCACAAGGGAAGTAGTCTTAATCCTTTGTGCATGTTGTTATGTTCTTGAATGTTTTCTTTATAGTATCTGCAGTCCTAAAATTTCAAAAATCAAATAGAGTCTTATATGGGCAGAGATATTGACTGGGTAGTAAGCTAAGTATTTATCAAGAGTAGAGATACTTTCATTAAGAAATGGACCTTTCAGACATCTGGAAAGCAAAATCCCAAGGTCACTTCTTAACCTCTGTCTCCTGTAATATGATGCAGTGAGTCTAGACTGTTTACTAAATTGAACTTGGGCCTTTGAATATAAAGCAATTATTTTTTGGTTTATGGCACTTTAGTTAGATTTCTCAGCTGTAATCAGGTATGCAAATTTATTTCTCACAGTTCACATATTCTTGGAATTCAAGGCTAGAAACTAATAATGTATATATTAAAATTAGAATATTTTATTTTCTGAAGATAGTGGTTGCGCTGTTTGTTCTATATTGCTGTGCAGTATGTCCATTAAGTAAACAGAATCTTAGTGCTGGTAAAATAAAAAATCGATTCTTTGAAAAGAATGGCAATATCTGTGAGATAAAACTAGTGAGGTGTTTACCCTTTTTAAGGTGTTTATGCTAGAAATTAAACAATGTTTTATAAGACATGCCAGAATATTTTTATATATCTTTTTCAATTTCCTAAATGGTTATTTTTGATTTACTATAAATTGCATTAAGTCTCTTGTTTTAGTTAATGGTAAATACACCCACTTCATATTATAGAACATTTATAAAAGTTTCCATTTTATAATCATAAGAATAAATGTTTAAAAAATAGTTTTTTTTTTAACTAAAAAATAAAATACAACTGGGACACTTGGTTGGCTCAGTTGGTACAGCATGCAACTCTTAATCTCAAGGTTGTGAGTTCAAGTCCCGTGTTGGACATGGAGCATAGTTAAAAGGACAAAACAAAGCACAGCTAAGATTCTAAACAATGCTGAAACTAAAGTATTACTATTATAGTACTTTTATACCTTGCATTACTACTAGTTCTGTTAGTACTCCAGTCAGCAGTAGTGTAGTAGTTGTAGCGTTTAGAGGACCCATTCAAGATTTTCTTTGGTTTCCTTCTTAATGAGTATGTGGCTTATATTTCTGTACTATTTGGCATACGGTTTCTTTTTGGCAGTTGGAATTGTTATTAAATTGTAGTTTGCTATAATGAGACAAACATTGAAAATATATTTACAATCAATTTTTTAAAAACTGTTTTAAAGGGACACCTGGGTGGCTCAGTCGTTAAGTGTCTGCTTCGGCTCAGGTCATGGTCCCAGGTTCCTGGGATCAAGCCCCGCATCTTCCCTGCTCAGAGGGAAGTCTGCTGCTTTCTCTTGCACTCCCTCTGCTTGTGTTCTCTCTCTTGGTGTGTCTCTCTCTGTCAAATAAATAAAATCTTAAAAAAACAAACAAACAAAATCATTTTAAAATTCCCAACTGAAGACTATTATGTAGGGATGTATAAGATATATTTTTTAAGAAATTAGTCTCATGTCTGAATCCTTTTTTCTTTCTCCCTTCTGCTCTCCAGCCCACTCTTCTTCAGCCTCCCTCCATATCCCAAAATTTTCACTTTGGAATAATCAGGGATCAAACCAATAAAATGAATGATATCACTTGCCTGACATTGGTTTTTCTTCTTGAGTAAATAAATGACCTTATTACCAGCCTCTACAATATTCTAAACATATGACCCATATAAACTTTATATGATACTGTACATTTTACTTTTTTTTTTTTTTAAGATTTTATTTATTTATTTGACACAGAGATCACAAGTAGGCAGAGAGTCAGGCAGAGAGAGAGGAGGAAGCAGGCTCCCCACTGAGCAGAGAGCCCAATGCTGGGCTCCATCCCAGGAACCTGAGATCAAGTCCTGAGCTGAAGGCAGAGGCTTAACCCACTGAACCACCCAGGCGCCCCTGTACATTTTACTTTTAATGGAAGAAGAATATATAGGGCATATGGAATTATGCTATATATTTCAGTATTAGTTAACTCATATTTGTTACAGAAAGCAGAGCTATATGGTTAATTTCATTTAAGTTTTCTTTTTTCTTTTTATTTATTTATTATTTTAAAGATTTTATTTATTTATTTGGCAGAGAGAGACAGCGAGAGAGGGGAAGTGGGAGAGGGAGAAGGAGGCTTCTGGCTGAGCAGGGAGCCCAATACAGGGCTTGATCCCAGGACCCTGGGATTATGACCTGAGCCAAAGGCAGATGCTTAATGACTGAGCCACCCAGGCACCCCTAAGTTTTCTATTAAAAAGACTTTATTCACCAAAACCAAATAGCTCACTTACCTATTTTTAAAAATATATTTTTGTGATAATTCTTTTTGTTTGTTTTTGTTTTTGGTCAGAAAATGACATGTGAAGAAGACATATGTTTCAAGTTTGATGTGGTTCAAACTTGCTTTTGCTGTTACTCTCTTTTGTATTTGTTCTGTAGTATAACTTCACTTGAAACATTGGAATAAATCTTTAAAGATCACTATTGAACTGCTCCTTATTTTTGTTTTATCTTAGAACTTGGGTTTTCACATTTATTTTAACAATAGGATAAACTCAAAAAATATGACAGCATACTGATGTTTTGATTGGATTTAACAGTTCTACTTGTCACAGTCTTGATGATGGTTAATGTAAATAAAGTTCACATTATAAGTATGTATTAAAATATTGATATTAATCATAGATGTAAATGAGAAACTAATATTTATTTTAGAATCTGAGTTATGAGAAATAATACATGATACTAACTTTAAATACTATAACTTTCTGATTATAAATGAACGAAAGTAGCAAAAATGGGAGATTCTTCTATTTAATTTACTGCAAACATATAACTAAAATGAAAATGAACCTGTTTTGTTTATATGTACATTTTTTTATTCAATTGACTGTTAATGAACCATGACTGAATTTCAAATTTTTAATAATTTTATGGCTGGATTATGTCCCTTAAATGAGATATGAAATCCCATTAATATCTAGAGCCAGAATAAATTTGCATGTGTTAAAAACAATATTTACCAATCATCAAACTATAAAAGCATAGCAATGTTATTAAATGACTTAAGTCATCATTCTATGAGCTAGTTTTAAAAATCATTTTCATAATTTAAAAAATGTAATTGATCATAATATCTTGATTGGTAGTAAAGGGGGGGAAAATATAATTTGTAGCTTCTGTATTATATCCATTGTTTCAGACTTTAGCTGTGTTTGGGGCGGATAGTGAAGGGAAGGAGACTGAGAGAGGCCCAGGATCTTAGTGGTTGGTGAGCCTGCTTTGTTTGGAGGTGAGGGAGAGTTCTTCTTAGTTTTTCTTTGTCCCTCCATTTCTTTTCCTTGTTTGTCATCCATAGCTCTCCCAGTCATGGTAGAAAATGTAGGAGTTGACAACATCCTTCTAGGATTTTTTTTTCTTAAAGTTCACAGAACATTTCCTGGTAAAACATTAGCCTTTGTGTTACAATAGATTTATTATAATGATTTCATTTCCTCTGAGGCAGTAGGCAAGAGACTGGGGTAGTGTTTATTATTATTTATTAAAAAATGATTTTGTTACTCCATGTAAAAAGGGATATTGGGTTGTTGGTTCATTCATTGTTAAGGGTGTTGTATCAATCACATTATTATGTTTAATATTTAGTATATCATAATCTCCCTCTTCCAGTTTCCTGGAATGCATTCTTATGTCTTCTTTGTTATTTCTGTCTTCATCTATGGAGTTTCTGTCTATAAGGGATTGGTTTTTAGAACATCACTTCACCTTCTTTGTGTGCCTCATTGCTGTAAGAAAAATGTAAAAAAAAAAAACCAAAAAAACAACCCCAAACTATACTGTGTCCCTTGGAGAGAGCTAACAAACTAAAATGAGCAACAGTGTTCTCCGTTCATGGGACTACGATTAGTAAGTTTAAGCCAGTTATTGTGAAAAGTTCACAAGGAGAAAGTGTATGTTTGATAATTAGGGCACTCATCATTTGGTATCTGACTGACTCAGTTTATTTAATATTTTACTTATTAATTTGAGAGATCATGAGTGGGCAGAATGGCAGGCAGAGAGAGGGGGTGGGAAGCAGGCTCCCTGCTGAGCAGAGAGCCCAATGTGGGGGCTCTATCCTAGGACCCTGGGATCATGACCTGAACCGAAGGCAGAGGCTTTAACCCACTGAGCCACCTAGGTGCCCCCTGACTCAGTTTTTTAACACATGGAAAGAGAGATGTATTCAGCTGAGATTGTGTTCTATTTTTCATGTCTTGAATCCTTTGAATAACTACTTAATTCATTCAGTTACCAAATGTCAAAAGATTGTAATTTTGAGAAACCTACTCCTTTAAACTTGGAGCTTAAGCTAGGGTAAACATTTAGCTTTCTTTTTATAAGTTTCAGATTTTTCTTTCTCTTTTAGGAAGTTTGTTGAAACTCTAGGGCTTTAGGAAGGTGGTAATTGAAATTCTTTTTTTTCTTTTAAAGATTTTTATTTATTTATTTGACAGACAGAGAGCACACGTAGACACAGAGGCAGGCATAGAGAGAGAGGGGGAAGCAGGCTCTCCGCTGAGCAGAGAGCCTGACGCAGGGCTCGATCCCAGGACCCCGAGATCATGACCTGAGCCGAAGGCAGAGGCTTAACCCACTGAGCCACCCAGGCACCCCGGTTATTGAAATTCTTGAGGGCAAAAGGTCTTTCGTTAGCTTGGGTAAACTAATCCTCAGCAGCATGGGAAATGTAGGTTTACTATGTAATCCTGACTGCTTCCTCTGACATAATTACAGATATCTAGGCCTAAATTAATTAAAACGCTGTTCATTTTTGAGGTTCCAACAGTGGTATTTCTCATAGATGTAAAGCATTAATTGTTATGAGAGAGAGCAAGGAGCCCAATGTGGGACTTGATCCCAGAACCCTGGGATCATGACCTGAGCCAAAGGCAGATACATAACTGACTGAGTCACCCAGTCGTCTGTGCATCTTCTATTCTAAACTGCCTGCGGAGGTTTACTTAGAGCGGTGTAGATCCTATCTAAAAGGAAATAATGATCAATAATGAAAGTGTTTTCAGAGGAATTATGCACATTTCCTATGTGTGTATTTGTGCACTTCCTGTTACTTTCTGTATCCACGGAAAACGTAAGGTTGGAAAATAAAGTACCTAACTTTTGGAAATTTTCAAGGGAAAGGGATCTGAAGTTTGGGGAAAAAGCTTTTTTTGTGTGTGTTTCAGTGATACTTTTATTTTTTTTTAAGATTAAAAAAAATTTCTTTGAGAGAGAGAGCAGGGGGTATGGGGAGCTGCAAAAGAAGAGGGAGAAGCAGACTCCCTGCTGAGCAGGGAGACCCATGCAGGGCTTGATCCCAGGACCCTGAGATCACGACTTGAGCTGAAGGCAGACGCTTGAGGGACTGAGCCATCCAAGGCACTGCTAGAAATACTTTTTGACATAATTTCCTCAGAGCTCTGTGGACTTAAAGCCAAAATCCGAGTTCCTTCTTAGTCATTTTTTGAATAGCTTTATTGAAGTATAAATTATATCTCATAAAGTTTCCAGCTTTAAGTTTTATTTATTTTTTAAAAGATTTTTAAATTTATTTTAGAGATAGAGCATACTAGGTGGGTCGAAACAGGGAGGGGGAAAGAGAGTCTTAAGCATACTCCCTGTGGAGCGCAACTCAGGCTCCCTCTTGTGACCCTTAGGTCAAGAGCTGAGCCAAAAGAGTCAGACTCTTAACCTCCTGTACCACTCAGGTGCCCCACAGCTTAAATTTAATGAAGTTATATATTATTGTGCAACCATTATCACAATTTAATTTTAGAATACTTTCATTCTCCAGAAAGTTCTGTCTTGCCCTCCTTCCTCATCCTTACTCCCACTCCCAGCCCCAGGCAACCACTGATCTGCTTTTGTTTCTGTAGTTTTGCCATTTCTAGAAATTTGACATTAATAGAATTATACAATATGTATTCTTTTGTGTCTGGCTCCTTTCATTTTGTATAATCCCGTTTAGTCATTTGAACGAATGGTTAAAGTAGAAAAGCTCCAAACCTGGAATCAGGAGATTGGATACTAGTGTTAGCTTTGCTACCAAATGTGTATACTTGGGTAAGCCACTTATTCCCCCTGGGCATTTGCGTGTTTCCCATGCAATGAATTATTTTGATTTTCTTCTATTCCAGTTTTTGCAGCTGGGTAGACATTCATTGACCTTTTGTATCTTAACTCTTCCCCCTAAATATAGTCACTTCATTATTATTTTTTTAATCAAAAATGAGGTTTATGGTCTAAGTTTTTCTTTTTTAAAGTTTATTTATTTGAGAAAGATAGGGAAGTGTGTGAGCTTATGGCAGGAAGGGGTGGAGGGAGAGGGAGAGACTTTTTTTTTTTTTTGAGGGAGACACTCTTAAGCAGACTTGACACCTGACTTGGGGTTTCATTTCATGACCCTGAGATCACTACCTGAGCTGAAACCAAGAGTCAGGTACTTAACCAGCCGTGCCAGAAGTGTGCAGAAAATGAGGCTTATAGTCTAATACTTGAGTCAGCCACAGGCAATTTTGGGACTATCTTGAAGAAACAATATGGCTGATTAAACTTTTTCTTGAACATTTCTTAGTTCATGTGTGTAATGGAGAATAGGGACAGTCATAAAGCTGAGTAAATGATTTTTGAAGAGAATAAAGGCAAAGTTGAATAATTCTCAGAGGTGGGGCTTTAAGAATGATTGAAGCTTCTTATGAATGTAAGAAAAAGACTGCTTTTTAGGTTTTTTTGTTTTGTTTTGTTTTGGGAGTGGAATACAGCATGGAGAGATTTTAGCTAAGTTTAAACCAAGTTGGGTTCAAGGCAACCGGGTGAGATTAGACTGTTTTTCAAAGAACCAAAGAAAATATATAGCTACCGTTGGGAAGACTGTTGTAGGGCTCATGTCGAGGCAAAACTGATAGGTAACATTCAGGTGACAAACTAAGGGAAAAAATCCATATGTAAGGAGTTAAAAAATAGTGCTATATTTGTTTGTATATAAATGTATGTTTTTTGTTGTTGTTGTTTTGTTTTTAAATGGGGCTCAATCCCAGGACCCTGGGATCATGACTTGAGCTGAAGGCAGAGGCCTAACCCACTGAGCCACCCAGGCGCCCCTAAATGTATGTGTTTGTAACAGGAGTAGACAGCTGAGTAGGCTGCTGTCAGATATGCCAGAGGGTTCATGTGCATTATCAGCATAGTATAAAAAAAGGGCATTGAATAACAACTAGCTAAATTTAAAAATGGTGCTGTAACTGCTTTCAAATATTTAGTAATTTGACTTTTTTTTTTTAAGATTTTATTTATTTATTTGACAGAGAGAGCACAAGCAGGCAGAGCAGCAGGCAGAGGGAGAGGGAGAAGCAGACTCCTGGCTGAGCATAGAGCCTGATTGCAGGGGCTTGATCCCAGGAGCCTGGGATCATAGCCTGAGCCGAAGGCAGAAGCTTAACCCCCTGAGCCACCCAGGCGCCCCCCCCCCCCAATAATTTGACTCTTATAAATCATCAGAGCTTCTTATATTACCTGTAATAGTAGGAAGTATGGCTTTTATTTTTACCCAACATTCTACAATGTATGGGTGGTAAGCCACAGATCAGACGCTGTGGAGGGAGGGGAATATTGTCATAAATATATTTTAATGATGGAGTCATTATAGCAGCATAGCAATATTTGTTTCATGCTTTGTAGTCATATTTTTTGTTCACAAGTAGTATTTCTAATTTAGGTAAACCACCTTATGATAACCAGAAGTTTCCCCAAATATGAAACCTATGTATTTAATCAATGAAGATTTGTCACTTTGACAATAATATTATTATGTTAAGACTTCAAAGGAGTTCTAAAGGTTGACTCTCATAGCTTTTTATGCAATGGCAGCATTCTAGGAATAAGTGTGAGAACTTTCTAAGGTGACTATTTTATGGCAACCCTAATCTTTTAAATATATGCAATGCCATATTTATTTTTAAATGTCTCATAGAATTTGTAATACATATAAAGTATCTAAATATGAATTATGTAATTGGAAAAAAATTTCAGTGTAAAGGGAGAAAATACTTCTTTCTATAACTTTTGAAGCTTTAAAATATTAAAGATCGTATTCTCCCAGGGAATTTTTATTTTTGAACATGATAATAAGTGAGCAGCTGTCAAAAGATAATAGCCCTTTTTTATTTTATTAAAGATCTTATTTATTTATTTATTCAAGAGACAGAGCAAGCAAGCACAAGCAGAGGTAGATGCAGAGGGAGAGGGTGAAGCAGACTCCCTACTGAGCGGGGAGCCTCATGTGGGGCTCTTTCCCAGGGCTCTGAGATCATGACCTGAACCGAAGGCAGATGGTTAACCGACTGAGCCAATCAGGCATCCCTCAAAAGATTTAGCCATTTTTGTTTAGAATTACTTGACTTGAAGAAAATAGACATTGTGGGGACACCTGGGTGGCTTAGTGGGTTAAAGCCTCTGTCTTCAGCTCGGGTTATGATCCCAGGGTTCTGGGATCGAGCCCCACATCGGGCTCTCTGCTCAGCAGGGAGCCTGCTTCCCCTTCTCTCTCTTTTCCTCCCCTCTCTCTCTGAGAGAGTATCTCTCTCAGATACTACTTGGATATTTAAGCAAAGCATCAGAGCAAGACACATTAAAGCAGTAAAAATGATTAATTTTAAAATTTTATAACATAGCGAAGAAAAAATGCAGTAATATACAATGGAAAAGAAGACTTACAGAAGGAACATCATTACCTCAGATCAGATGTAGAAGGCTGTCTTTACAAAACTGTAACAGTCAAATCAAATAGGCTAAAGAATTTGTGCTCTTCTACTAGATAAGTGAAAATGAGATGAATAATTAATTATAAAGTGTGCTCTAAAATATTCACTTACAATGGTTGGCAGTTCTTTTGCAATTGATTTCCTGCAAAGGCTATTTCTGACCTTTTCTACTCCCTAGCCCCTGATTCCTGTGTACTGTTCCCAGACTCTGTAGTTGTTTTCAATTACCTTTTTTTAAAAAGAGTAAGAAGATTAAGGCCATCAAATAGAAATGTCTTCAGCTTTGCTTTCCTTTATCTCAAAATTGTTTAATTTTCCTTCCTCTCTACGATTTCCTGTTAGCGATCTGTCCTTTTAGGCTTACCTGACTATTTCATGGCTACTTTTATCCCTTTTATATACTTTTAGAACGTATGGGTTTGTTAGTTAACTCCTTTAATAATTTTATTTGAGTCTCTCTGACATCTTCAGTGGCCTAAAAAAAAAACCCTCCCCAAAACACTTTTTCTTACTTTTTTTCTTCTTTCCCCTCCTTTTTATTTATTTATTTATTTTTTGTATTTTGCGGTAGCTCAAAGGAAAAAGCAACATATGTATTTAAATTTTGCTATCTTCTTTTTCACTAAAGCTGTTCTCTCTGTTGTTACCAGTAACCTTGTTAAATAGAGACTTTTTTTCAGTTTTATCTTTTTTTTTTTTTTAAGATTTTATTCATTTATTTGACATAGAGAGACATAGAGAGAGAAGGAACACAAGCAGGGGGAGAGGGAGAGGCAGGCTTCCTGCCAAGCAGGGAGCCTGATGCAGGGCTTGATCCCAGGACTTTGGGATTATGACTGGAGCTAAAGGCAGATGCTTAATGACTGAGCCACCCCAGGACCCCTTTTTTTCAGTTTGAATTCTTGCTTTTAAATTCTCCAGATTTGAAACTGTGAACCCCTTTACCTCTTCCCTTATAAGGGAGCTTATAAGCTCTCCTGTGTATTCTAGCCACTCTTCGTTCACAAGGTCAACTTTTTCTTAAATATTTGCCTTATACATTTTTTTTTAAAGATTTTATTTATTTATTTGACAGAGAGAGATCACAAGTAGGCAGAGAGACAGGCAGAGAGAGAGGAAGGGAAGCAGGCCCCCTGCTGAGCAGAGAGCCCGATGCGGGACAAGATCCCAGAACCCTGAGATCACGACCCGGAGCCGAAGGCAGTGGCTTAACCCACTGAGCCACCCAGGCGCCCCTGCTTTATACATTTTTCTTAATCTAGTTTCTTTTCTTAGAATGTTACCTGGTCCTTTGGCTTCAGTGAGTACCTTCCAGTTAACTCCTGTACTCTAAGTGCCCAAGCTTCAGATTTTAGCTGGAGAGCTCTACCTGTTTGTCATGCCCTTAAGTTCTACAGGCTCAGATTTGAATTTTCTTTCCCCTGAAAGGTATTCTTTCTAACTTTTCTTTCTGTACTATTGGCTTATTCCTCCCATTACCCAAACTTGAACTCTGAGTCATCTTTGAATTCCCCTTCAGATCTATTCAGCTGTTAAACTGAAAATTCTGTTACTAGTATTTCTCTATTTCATCAGCTCTTTTTCCTCCTCCCCCCTCCCTCCCTACCTCCCTTCCTTCCAAAGATTTTATTTATTTATTTGACACAGAGAGAGAGAGAGAGCACAAGCAGGGGGAGCAGCAGAGGGAGAGGGAGAAGCAGGCTCTCCTCTGGGCAGGGAGCTCGATGCTGGCACTGTCCCAGGACCTTGGGATCAAAGGCAGGGATCTGAACCAAAGGCAGACGCTTAACTGACTGAGCCACCGAGGCACCCCTTCCGTTTCATTTACTACTACAGACATTTTACTACAGAAGGTTCTCATTACCACTAATATATAAATAATTGTAATTTGGTAGTTGCTATGGCAGGGAGGAGTCAGAGGCAGCAGTGCTATTAGGGTGTGATAAGTGGAGAATACTATATTGAAAGGAGGTGATATTTAAGCTCAGCATCAAAGAATAAGTAGGGGCATTCCAGGCAGACAAACCGAAGAAAGACTTATTGGAAGTTTAGTATATGTTGTCAGTTCATATGGCTTTTGCTTTAATCCTTATTGCATATGTGTGTTTTTTATATTGGGGTGTGCAATTGCCTTTCTTCATATATTGATGGAGATGAGTGAACAAACATGGTAAAACCAGAGCAATACAAAGTAGTAACGTATGTTTATGACCTAGGTTTGAAGGAGCAGAATGCTGAAATGTCAGGTGGTGAGAAGTGAGCACCACAAGCACTGAAGACTTAAAAAATCTTAAAATTTATGTTTAAAGCTGTTTTTAAGGTCCCTGGCACTTGGAATTTAAATCTAGTGGACAGCTGTTTTCAGCCTACCTATATATAGCTGTATCTTTTATATCTGTCTCTTTATACATGTATGTTTGCCCTACAGCAGGGCTAGGTAATATCTATATATTAATGGCTACTAATACTGGGAATAAGTTAACTAAAGGCCACAGCAAGTGAAGAGATCATTTACTCTTTTTGCTCCCTTAGAGATATGAAATGTTTTGTGCTTTTACAATGGGATGTATTAAAACCAACAGTTCTAAATTGGATTAAAAAGATGACTTATCTTTGTAAATGGGAAGAGCAGAGGTGAAGCAGTCCAGGAACAAACAGATCCAGGGATTTAAATGATGTCTTCAGAATACTCTCCATTTCCTGACTGTACTTCTTTCTGTATGTTAGTCTTATTGTCTGAGTATGTTAGAAGTCTTTCATGACAGAGAGGCACAGCCTCAGATTGTAGAGAGCTTACAGCAAAGAACTGAGAACTTTCTGAAGGAAGGCCTCTCATGAGACCCATCCTTGGGCTGATCACTGTGGGGAATTGTCATTAGATTGTCATCAGAACCACATAAAATGGAGGAAGGTCAGTTACCCGAAGGTTGGAAATACTATTAACTGGAGAATTGGGGGGAGGAATGTGAAGTAGGCAAAAGCAATCTATAGTCACTGCACTGGAGGAGGAAAATAGAAGTTGTAGCCATAGGGAGAGAGAAATGTGTACATAGGTGAGAGAAGTGAGTAAAGGGAAGGGAAATAGTGTCAGTTGAGAATGTGGTAAGCCTTGTCTTAAGCATTTTGTATTTTATCTCTGTGGTTTACTGGAGGCAGCTTTATTATCTCCAGAGGATAACCATTTCTAGATCTAGTAATTTTTTAAAAACCTTTTCTTATTCTTCCATTCTTTTTTTTTTAATTTGGCATATTTCCTTTATATTTTATGAATTAAATTTTCTTTTAAATTTTTAAATTTACATGCAGTAAAATATATACTTTTGATATACTGTTCTGTATTTTGTCAAATGTATATAGACTGTGTATAAAGCACTATTAATTATCAAGACAAAGAGCCCCTGTGGCCTCTTTGTAATTAGCCTCTCCCCCTCATCTCCAGCCTCTGGTAAACCTGTTCTCCATGGCTTTTGTTTTGCTTTTACCAGGTTGTTATGTAAATGAATCATAGTTGTGTAGATTTCTGGGTCAGCCTCTTTCACTTAGAAAATGTCTTGAAATTCATTCATGTTGTTGTGTGTGTTAATAGTTTATCCCTTTTCATTGCTAAGTAGTAATCCATAGTATGGATGGACCAGTTTATGTATTTATTCATCTGTTGAGAGATGTTTGGGTTATTTTTAGTTTTTGGCAGCTACAAGTAAAACTCCAAACATTTGAGAGGTTTTTTAAAAAAAATATTTATTTATTTATTTGACAGAGAGAGATCACAAGTAGGCAGAGAGGCAGACAGAGAGAGAGGAGGAAAGCAGGCTCCCTGTGAGCAGAGAGCCCAATGTGGGACTGGATTCCAGGACCCTGGGACCATGACCTGAGCCGAAGGCAGAGGCTTTAACCCACTTGAGCCACCCAGGCACCCTAAGAATATTTAAAAAAAAAATGAACGTAAATGTTCATTTCACTTGGGTAAATACCTAGCAGTCATGTGTATGTTTGATTTTGTAGGTAACTGCCAAACTTTTCCAAAGTGGCTATACCATTTTGGATTCCCACCAACAGTATATGAGAATTCCAGTTGCTGTTCATCCTTGTCAGCACTTGGTATTGTCAGGGTTTTCTGTTTTTTTTTTTTGTTTTGTTTTCATTTTAGTTCTTTTAGTAGGTGTATATATAATTGTGGTTTTGAATTCTACTTTCCAGATGGCTGATAATGCTGGGTATATTTTCATGTGCTTTAAAATACCTTTTTTTTTTAAACATTCTGAGAATACTTTTCTGCTTTTTAAAAAATGATTGCAGGGATGCTGGGGTGGCTCAGTTAGTTAAGTGTCTGTGTCCTGCTCTGGTTGTGATCCCAGGGTCCTGGATTGAGTCCTACATCAGGCTCTTTGCTCTGCGGGGAGCCTGCTTCTCCCTCTACCTGCCCCTACCCCTGCGTGTGTGTTCTCTCTTTCTGGCAGATAAATAAATAGAATCTTAAAAAAAAAAAAAAATGATTGAAGTGTTTTTTGAAAACAGAACAATAAATGGCTTTAATGAGGGTTTTGATAAGCATTTGGGTTATAGCTGGTGTATTGCACAATCCAGAGGACACCATATTTTTTAAAAAAAGGCTCTCTGGAGTTGTGCAGTGCAGCAGTGTTGGCTATATATTTACAGCCATTATCTAGAATTATCAGTGATTAAGTTCCATGGAAAATTTGAGTACTATCAAATGATGCATTTAAAAATCACTTTCTAGTGTTTCTCTGGAATGAAGTTTTGTTCAGGAGCAGGTTCTAAAGAAATGTCTCAAAGACAGTATGTCTGATGGATCAGTCTTGGGAGATAGAAAGGCCTATTTCAGATACTCAGCTCCACCATTTACTGCATGAATGACCTTGGGCATCTTATCTAGCTTTTTTGAGCAATTTCTTTATCAGCAAAACAGGGTTGATAGTATCTCCCTTTTGTGGATGTGGTAAGAATTATCAATAATGTATGTAAAATACCTGACACAGAGTGGACCTCTTTACGTTGCAACTGCTTTTCTATTTCTTCTTGCTACTTAGTGCTGATCACCCAAAAGCCATTCCCAGCAAAGGCTTTAGGGTACCAGCAAAGCAGAGGAAAATAATTTGAAAAAAGATTGAAAGTACTTAATAAAAAAATTTTTTGAAGAAGATATCTGGAAAGAAATAATTTTGTTCTATTAGTTGTGTAGCATCTAATAAGGTGGAGTAGATGATTATACTATTATATTTTCTGTACTTGGGGCTTCTGAAGATCTTAATTTGGTCCTACCGCCATCACCCACCACAGCTACATCTGTATCATGCCTGTGGTAAAGAAAGACTCTGAAATTGATAGTATCATTTAATGTTTAGGGTTTTAGAAATGCAATTTCCTTGTTTGAGACAAGGTGTTATGAATGAATACTACTTAAGACATCATTAGTTCTGTCCAGTAAAGTGAGAATATTTGAGGTTCGAGAGAATTATTTTGTAAGATTCTCTTTTTTTTTTTTTTTAAAGATTTTATTTATTTATTTGACAGAGATCACAAGTAGGCAGAGAGGCAGGCAGAGAGAGAGAGAAAGGGAAGCAGGCTCCCTGTGGAGCAGAGAGCCCGATGCGGGGCTCAATCCCAGGATGCTGAGATCATGACCTGAGCCGAAGGCAGCGGCTTAACCCACTGAGCCACCCAGGTGCCCCTGTAAGATTCTCTTAAACTTCATAATTTCTTCATGATCAGTCTTTTAAAAAATTATTCAAATTCCGGTTAATTTAATGTAATAGGAGTTTCAGGTGTACAGTTTCGTGATTCCATACTTGCATACAACAGCTGGTGCTCATCACCACAAGTCCCCTCCTTAATCCCCATCACCCATTTAACCATCCCCTCACCCACCTCTCCTGGTCAGGATTATTCTTGTGATTCCAGGTGACTATAGGAAAATCCTTAAAATAGCAAGGGAGGAGAACCAGCAAGATCAGATATGCTTTATGAGTATAAGGTAGAAGTTTACCAGTAATGGAGTGGGGATATGGAGAAGAGGAGTTTAGGCTGAGTTTCTAGACCTGGAAGTAACTTAACTGAAGAAGAGTGATAGTATGATTTTGTTTCTTTGCTTGGTTTTATTTATTTTTAATTAAAAAAAAAAGATTTTATGTATTTATTTCGCAGAGAGAGAAAGAGATCACAAATAGGCAGAGAGGCAGGCAGAGCTAGGGGGAAGCAGGCTCCCTGCTGAGCAGAGAGCCTGATGTGGTACTCGATCCCAGGACCCTGAGATCATGATCTGAGCTGAAGGCAGAGGCTTTAACCCACTGAGCCACCTAGGTGCCCTCTTTGTTGGGTTTTAAACTATCTCTCTCTATCTTGGTGTTTTCTGCTTCTTTGATACATCGGTTTTAAGCCTTTGTGTAGTGAAGCGGTCTTGCAGCTTTGAGCCAAATTAGTTTGATTCACACTTTTATTTCTCAAATGGACTTTTTAAAAGGTAATCATATGGAGCAGAGTAAGAAATATTCTAACTCCAGTTAGTTAACATAGTGTTAATATTTGTTTCAGGTGTAGAATTTAGTGACTCAACACTTCCATACAATACCCAGGGCTCATCTCCACAAGTGCAGTCCTTAATCCCTATCACCTGTTTCACCCATTTCCCTCATCCTCCTCCCCTCTGATAATCATGTTTGTTCTCTATAGTTAAGAGTCTAAAGGTCCTTCTCTTTTTCCATTTCTTCTCTCTCCAGTATTTTTGCCATTTTGTAGCTTGAAATTAGAGAAAGGAAAGTTTGCATTCACATCTCCAATCTTCATCTAACTTTGTTGCCTTTGACTTACTGTTTCATATTCTGTTTTCCTCCATTAACGAAACCTAGATATTTAGTGGGCACTGTCTGCACTTGCTGAAAGATTAAATTTCCGAGGTTCTCTGTAGTTAGGTATAACCTTGTAAAGAAGTTCTGGCAAATGATATGTAAGTAGAAGTGAGTGATACTTCCAAAATTATATTTAAAGGGAGAATTGTATCCTTTTAATGTTTTTCTCTAGCTGTCAACTTAGACCATGAGGGTAGGGGCTATATTCCAAAAATAGTGGGTTGGAGAGTGGAAAGGATACTGTATGTTGATAACATGGTAGAACAGTCCTGAGTTGCCTGTTTTCAGATTTGTTTTATGTCAGAGAAAAGCAAACTTCTATTTTGTTTAAGCCACGTTAATATGGGTTTTTCTGTTATGTATAGTTGAATTCACATACACATTCCCCCCCACATACGCATTCTAAGGCAGCTTCACTTCTCTTGCTCTGTGGTTCAACTCTTGGTACCATTCACTTTTCCATTTCTTTTACTTTTTATTTATTTTAAAACAATTTTTTAAAAAGATTTAATTTTTTTTTAAAAAAAGATTTTATTTATTTCTTTGAGAGAGAATGAGTGAGAAGAGAGCATGAGAGAGAAGGTCAGAGGGAGAAGCAGACTCCCCAAGGAGCTGGGAGCCCGATGCGGGACTTGATCCTGGAAGTCCTTCATGACCTGAGCCAAAGGCAGTCGGTCAACCAACTGAGCCACCCAGGTGCCCCAAAGATTTAATTTTTAAAGTAATCTCTAAATGTAATGTGGGGCTCGAATTCACAACCCTAAGATCAAAAGTCGTATATTGCACCAACTGAGCCAGCCATGTGCCCCACTTTTCCACTTCTAAATCCCTGATATCTCTGCTGTCAATATCTTCTACATTTGTTCACAGGCACATCATTGTAGTTAGAAGCTACTGTAAGTGCTAGTTACATAGTTTCTGAAATTTTAATTAACTTTGAAGAAACTTTTTAGACAAGAATATAAAAGAATGTTTAAGTGCAGTTACAGATACTTTATTTCCTAATAAAAAAGAAATAATTTCTTTTTAAAGAAAATTTTACTTACTTGAAAGAAAGTGGATGCATGTGGAAGCCAGGGAAGGGGCAGAGGGACAAGTAGACTCCCCACTAAGCAGGGACTCTGACTGTGGCTCCATCCCAGGACCCTGGGATCTTGACCTGAGCCAAGTCAGAGGCTTAACTGACTGAGCCACCCAGTCTTCCTGAAAAGATACAATTTCTAAAAAATAATGTATAGTTACTAAGTTGCTTCCCAGCCGAAGCACCCCCACTCCACAGTGGTGGTAGAAGTAGATTGGTTTGGTTAATTGGCTACCAGCAACCCCTCCAGTGATTTGTCTGGGTCACTATTAACCCTCTTGTTACCTGCCTCTTTTGGAGCATTCATACTACCCGTACTTTTGTCACAGGGAAGTATAATAATATAGGGAAGCTTCCACATCCCAGTTATGGGTGCAAGAATGGTTGTGTGAGATGAACAAATACTAGCTCTCTTCCAGGCTTTTTGGAACTATACCTAGCAGGGAAACAGATCATCCTTTCTAGTCTTGAGACTAAAGATGTGGAAAAACTGGGTTTAGGAGAATCTACTAATACCTAGAGAGAACCAGAAATAGAGATGGAAGGATACAGTCTAGTCTTTTCTTTCAAAAATGGACATTGTACCTCATCCAGGCTAATTTAAATTTTCTTTTCTAGTAACTTTTGATTGTTTGCAATTGAGACGTAACTTCAAGTCAGACTGGGTTGGGTACTTGAATTGGAGGGTCAAATAAAGGGACAGAAGTCTCTTTAAAGCCATACTCCTAAATATAAATATAAATATAAAATATAACTTAAAATTTCAAGGGTGATAAAAATTATGTTCTTTGATACTTTGAAGGAAGTTCAGTATTGGTTTTTTAAATTTTAACAAATATACAATACTAATGTAAGATGTTAATGGTAGGGGAAATTGGAAAGGTGGTATATGGGAACTCTGTACTATTTTTGAATTTTTCTTAAATGTAAAACTCCTAAAAGAGAAAGCCTATTTTAAGAAAAAATTAATTTTTAAAAATTATGGGTAATATAAATTGGTTGAGGACAGGGTCCTTTGACTTGTTAGTATTTGCATATTTAAGATCTAGCGTGGTGCCTAGCACAAAATAAGCAATAAATGTTGAGGAACATTGTTACACTTAGGTTATTTTTTAGGAGTTTCCAGAAAGATAAGAAAGTTGGAAAAGAAAGTATTAATTTTTCTCTTCAGTTTAATACAAGTTGAATTTTTTCAACTACATTTCCTACCCAGTGCATTGCATAAACTTTTCTGATACTGCTCGTGAGGCCAATTTTAAATCCTCAGTATTGTAAATGATTTTGAAAAGACATCAAGCTTAGTTTAGTTGTTAGAACTATTTCATTCCATGAACAGGCTGAATGCTGAAACAGTCCTTTAATAAGTGGAATTAAATGTAATACAACAACAACAAAAAAAACAACAAAAACCTGAGTATATAGGTGTTGTTAGTACTGGGTTGGGCCCTTCATTTGACCCTCCAGTTCAAGTGCCCAATCCAGTATTAACACTGATATTAGGGAAATGCAGATTAAATCCACAAAGAGATAACCATTACATACCTATTAGAATAGCAAAACAAAACCAAACAAAAACATTCTGCCAGTACTAAACCAGCAGGGATGTGGAGCACCTGGAACTATTACACACTGCTGAATAGCAATGCAAAATTGTCCGGCCTCTTTAGATAAGTTTGTCAGTTTCTTGTAAAGTTAAACATAAACTTATTAGCGCATGACGCAGAAATCCTGTCCCTAGGTATTTTCCCAAGAGAAATGAAACTATGTTCTCTGAAAGACTGGTATATGAGTGTTTAAAGCAGCTCTATTCATAATTGTCAGAAAGTGGAAATGACCGAGATGTCAGTGTGTGAATGGATACACCATATAATGGAACAGCACTCAGTAATAAAAGGAACTGACTTGGATGAAACATAAAGGCATTACACTTAGTGAAAGCAACTTGTCTCATGATTCCATTTATATGACATTGTTAAAAATGCAAAACTATAGTGATGGAAAATAGCGCTGATTAGTGGGTTATGTTACTTATGACTACATAATAACATGACTATAGAGAAAGAGTATGAAGTTTTTTTGTGTAATAGAACTGTTATGTATCTGAGTATGGTGGTGGTTTATATGTGTTAACATTCCTAGAACTGTATTCCCCTGAAAAAGTCAATTTTATTGTATGTTAATTTAAATAGTAAACGAGAAGACATACACACTGAATATATATCTGCTTTATAAAACTTTTGTAAATAAGTTTAAATAAATAAGCTTATGTGATTACTGTTTGTTTTCTCTATTAGATTTTTTTTTAGATTTTTTTAAACTTTGAAGAATTTGTTTAAAGTCACTGATATCAGAAAATCTTTAATGTTAAAAGAATTAGTACTATAATAATTCTTTACAAAGAATTTGGGTGGTCACTTTTTTGGATAGGCAAGAATTTGTTCATTGAAATAATACTGGTTAGTTGTCACTTTGCTGAACATTTAAGCTATATTTTGCTCATATTCATAGCTAAGTATTATTTTTCCTATTTTACACATGAGGAAACTGAAGTATAGGAGTATTAGATATTTTGGCCAAGATCACACAATAAGAATGTGATAAAGCTGGAATTTCAGCTGTTACTGTTTTTTTGGGTTTATGTATTTTCAACTAATTATCCAATTATACTTTACTTAATATCAAGGTAAAACCAACTGCAAGGCGTATATATACTAATTGGTGGATCAAAGCAGTCCTACAATAGTCTGCGTAGCAAAAATTAGCTAACTTGGCAGTATAGATTTCCTTTTGTAAATGAATATAGAGATAATAGTTGCAGGTATTAATAATTTAAAACATAATTTTTGCCAAATTGGCCATTAAGCATTATATTTATAGTTTTTGTGCTCTTCAAGTAGAAATAGACAAAAAGGAAAATAAAAATGTGTTTGCTACAGTACTCCAAATTAACTTATAATACAGTTTGTCTTTGACTTACAAATATTTTAAATTTAAGTGCTCTATAGAATAGAAGTTGCCTGGGGAGTGACTGATCTCTATGTAGAGGAAATCTGTCTCACATGATTCTTCAGATTTTCCAGCAGGCACTATTAATTAATTTTTTCTTTAACTTCTATTCTGTTGGTGAATCCCCGCCTCTCTGCAAAGCTGTCATGCTATCATGGCGTATGGTATATGAGTGTCACGGATATCTCTGGTCTCACTGTCAAACACGGAGGCAATTGAATTCCTGAGATCACAATTTAGAACTCAGAATATTAATACATTCACTCTCCTACCCATATAAACTTAAATTTATGCATGTATATTTTCCTGTATTTATGAACGGTAGCTACATATTGTTATTAATTTACTATTTAAATATTGGCTGGCCTGGGAACAGAATGACCACTTTTTAACTTAATTTATTTTTTAAAGATTATTTATTTATTTGAGAGAACGAGTGAGCATGAGCCAGGAGGAGGGCAGCGGGAGAAGAAGCAGACTCCCCACTGCGCAGGGAGCTCAATGAGGGGCTCGATCCCAGAACCCTGAGATAATGACCTGAGCCCAAGGCAGACACTTAACCAACTGAGCCACCTACGTGCCCCTATTTTTTTTTTTAATAGATATTATTTATTTTAGAAAGAGTGAGGTGTGGGGGTGGAGAGGAGAGAGAATCTGAAGTAGACTCCATGCTTACAACTGCAAGATCATAACCTGAGCTGAAACCAAGAGTCAGATACTTAACTGGCTGAACCACCCAAGCGCCTCTAGAATGAACATTTTTAGCATTGCTTTCCTATACGAGGAAAGTGCATTTTAAATTCTGAGTAGGTTTTGGAATGGCATGTTCATTCATGGCAGCCTGCCTATTTTAAATACATGAGGACCTCATTGCTTGTCAGGTGCCAAACATGAAATATTTGGTACATTTATTAGCTTGTAATCATCAAGGATTATATATCTGAGTTTGGGATTAAACAGTATACTGCAGATAATTTACATTGTTGTGTAATTGAGACTGCTAGTACTATTGATACTTTGTTAATGAATGATAGAAGAGACTATAAATTTTAATCTGTGTAACTTGGTGGATGGAAGAAGCTATGTTTTTGGAGTCAGATTTGAGTTCAAATTCGAACCCTCCATATTTACTAACTGAATTTGTTTCTTCAACTATGAAATGGAGATGGTAATTGCTGGGTGGTTATGAGATTTTAAATGATTTAGCAGTACCCTGTATGAAAGTGCTTATTTAGTCAAGGCGCTTGGTACACCTTAAACATTCAATAGCATACCATTAGATCTTTAATTCCTTGAAGTTAGTTCTTTAGTAACTTGACATGCATAAAAGTGAACATTTCAATGAGCTATGGCATAGAATTATATTTTAAAAGGTGTAATAGTAAGTAGGTGTGATTATTATATGTTGATACTTCTTTGACTATGTTAAATAGATGGTTTATTTTACTTTTTCACACCTTTGTAATACTCATAAAAAGCACTTATTAAGTACTTATCTATTCATGAAAGCTCAAGTAGCAAGTAAAAATGAATAAAATAATGCATTGTTTATTTTTCAAATTATTATTTTGTATAGTAATATTTGCTTTAGCAGGAAGTCTTATTTTATGGAGATACTGGCTCAATTTTTATTTCCCATTATGAAATAGTAAACCTTTGAAATGCATATGTACTTCTGAAATTCAGAGTAGATTATCAATGGCCAATACTGACCTTCAAAGCTGTTTCAATAAAAGTGATGTAGAAACCTTAGAATGTAAATTAATTTGGTAATTATTCTTAAATGAACCTGATGGTAGGAGTATAGAAATTGAACTAGTGTAATATGTTTGTAGTCCAGTTTTGTAGTGCAGTTTCAGGTTAATAACTAAGCACAATTAAACAAAAATAATGTTTCTGGCCTTCAATACTGAAAATGATTTGTGAGAAAGTTTTAGTTAACAAATACTTGATTTAAGAAATGCTGTTTGGCTAGGCCATGGTAAATATCAGATGCCTAGAGAAAATTTGTTGGTGAGTATCATATATTTAAAATGTCTGGTCAGCTTTGTAGGAGGTATAGTTAGGAAGTTATTTATTCTTCCTTGGGTTTTTCTCTCTCTTTATTTCCCTCCTTCTCACTCCTTTCTCCTCCCTTCTCCTCACACCCTTTATCCCCCCCCCCCCCCTTTCCCCTCCCCCCCTTTTTCCCCCCCCCCCCCATTTCCCCTTCCTCTCTTTTCCTCCCTTGTTCCTTTTCCCATTTCCTTTATTCCAGTAGTCTCTACTGAGATTTTTTTTTAAGACTAAGAAACATTTCAGACACATTAAAAAGTACAGTAAATCATATAGCAGACATTATCTACCACTGAAATTAAGCAGATGTTAACTTTTTTGCAGTCTTTAGTTCAACTCATGTTTTTATAAAAGGGCAGGTAGAAGAGCAGGATTCTTGTTTTTTGCAGTATCTTCAGTACTTTGAATAATGCCTGGGTCTTAGTAGGTTTCCAATAAATATTTGTTAAAAAGACCAGCAAATATGTATTCAGGAAAGAGCAACAAAAAATCAAACATCAAGGCAGTGGTATTTGAAAGAGTCATCTACAGTGTCAGCGACAATGAGAGAGTTTCTGTAAAAACTGAAAGCAGTCCATTATCATTGATAAACTGGGTAGTCACTGAAAGCATTAGTTTTCACCTTAACTTTTATCATGAGAGAGGCAGTGTATATAGTAGTCATTTAAGGTCCAGGTTTTGGAGATAGAATGCCCAAGTTCAAATCCCGTTTTTCCATTTAGCTTTCTGTGTCACTGGGCAAGTCATGTTTCAGTTTCTTCTGTAAAGTAGAGATGAACTTAGAAGGTTGTGAAAAGTAAATGAATTAACTCATGTAAGAAAAATAGGATAATGCCTGGTATATAGTAAATGCTTAAAAAAAAAAAAAAAAGTGGCTTTTCGGTAGTTACTACCAAATAACCCAAACACTGTGTATGGCTCTTTTGTAGACTCTGTTTCAATTTGGCCAAAACAAAGTCCCTTCTTCTGCATAACTGCAATATCTCCTGGAGATATGAAATATTTCATATTTCATATTGAAGAGATTTCATAATCTCTTCCAACCTCTATAACCAAGGATGTAAACAATCTCATTATTTGTCTTCTTTTATCTCAGTTCAGATAGTACTTTAAATTTTCTCTTGGTGTTTTCTTGGTAGGCAGTAAGTATAATACCAGTGAAAATTAAGCAGGGTGAATTTTTTTTACGGCCCAAATGTATTTTGATGGTATTTTATCTACAAAGCTTTTTACCTTGAGAATCTGATAAACTTTGTTCGCTCTTCAGAGCTTTATGAACTTTGTTCGCTCGTCATAGCTTTATGAGGATCTGAAAGGACGATCTTAATAGCTGCTAAGTAAATGGTTTTGGATTTTATTCTCAGCCGTACTAATTAGTAATACTGTATGCATTGAATTTCACTATAATCAGGGAGAACTGACAATTTTATTTTCTTCTTTGAGCTTTTAAATGTATTCCATTCCATCCAAAATAATGGAGCGTTTTTCAGCATTAATGACACATTGGGAATAGAAAAATTCACAGCGAGAACATATAAGTTCTAAAATTTCCTTCTCTTATTTGAAAAAAGTAAGTTTGGTTATTTAATGAGGGAAAATAATATTTTAAGGTAAATAGAGGTGTTTAGTTAGTTGTATTCTAAGAACATTTGTTTTACCTATACTGAATTGAATGGACCTGTGTGGTAATAAAGACAGTCCATTTTTTCTTCGTATTGTGTAGCACTTAGAGGAAGCTTTCTGACAAATCAGTTGGTTTTGTAGTAGTGCTTTTGTTCCTAAGACCCATTTTACATTCTTAAAATTTATTGAGGTTGGATTGCAAGAAACTTGATTTTTTAGATTATATTGATATTTACCACATTAGAAATTAAAACCAAGAAGTTTAACATAATTCATTGACAAGCAATAATAAACCCATTATGTTCATGTAAATAGCATTTTTTATAAATAATTTCCCAAACAAAATATGTTAATGAGAAGAGTGGCATTGTTTTACATTAAATTTCCTTAATGTCTGGCTTAACAGAAGGTATCTGGAATTTTACTTCTGCTTTTGCATTCAGGGCATCGTGATTCGTTGTTTTGGTTGAAGTATATGAAGGAAATATGGCCTCACATACATATATATTTGGAAGAGGGGTAATTTTAGCTTTTTAAATGATTATGGATATCCTATTTGATACCGCATCAAAATTTGACACATGGCAGTTTTCTAAGTTGTGAAATCTGAAACTATATCAGTTAAACCTTTTTACATTAAAACCCATGGCTATGTTGTATTCATTGATTGGCTCTTTAATCCACACATGGTTTTGTAACATTAAGCTTGGGTCATTTGGAAAATATTGGTTCACTGAGTTATGCGGATCTTCCAAATGTTGACATGACACATTTCATTATACAGTATAAAAAAATCACTTGTTAATAACACCACCAATCTCATTAGAAAAGTAAGATGTTAAGCTCATGAGAATGAATGCATGTTTTCTCAACTTGAAAGTTTGAATTTTATCTTTGGAAACTGTTACTTTAAAGATAGGCTTACTGAATGCCACAGGAGGACAGGGCTCTGGGTTGACTGTGAGGGTGTGCCTTACCTTGCCTGCATCACTGGTGCTCCAGACTAGCCAGTGGTGGCTGGGATGCTGATTCCCGAGGCTGCTCCAGAGCTCAGTAAGGGGGGCAGGTTGCACAGCAGGCCAGTGGCTAACTGTGAGCCTCCACGTACCTCAAGGACACTCAGGAGGAATGGCCACAATGGGACGCCTGCTTGGAGCACATGCCCTATTGTGAGCAGGAAGGCCAAGTGTCTGGTGCACTCAGAAGCTAGGTGGACTTCAGGTGTCCTGGTCTGCTTAGGCTGTCCTAACACAATTGTTGCAGCCAGCTGGGGCAGCACATGTTAATGGGGCTGCCTTCTGCACGTTGCCACCTGTGCACATTCTCCCAGAAGGCTGACAGCAACAGAGCCTTGCTCACACATGTGTACCAACAAGCCTGTGCACACCTCTGCCAGGTGCTCCTGGTCAAGCAGGACAGCTCCATCATCCACAGCTCTTATTGAGAACCACGATGAATGCTTGAGATGCCAGTAGACCTGGCTATCCTATTCTCAGAGGAGAGGCAGGCCTGGTTCCTGAAATGTGAGGCCTAGCGCAGAGAGACAAAGGAGGAGCCAGAGCTCTGTGACAGCTTTGACCTGGAGCAGTACAAAGGGTTCTGGATTGAAAAGTGGCCATGCCAGGAAGCTGTCCTGGCAGGGTTTGCTGGGGCAGGGAGCACATGTCTTTAAATGATATGTTCATACACATACACACAAAAAGATAGCCTTTGTTTATTTTCAAGAAAATGTCTACCAAATGCCCAAGTCTGGAGAACCGGAGTTCTTTCAAGTAAAAACAGTATCCCATGGAAAGTGGCTCTTTCACTTGTAGCTTGAACAAACCTACAGGTGGTTTCCGACAGGACAATTCTTGTTTTTTCGTACACACAGAAATGCTTTATGCATACTTCCATTTCATTACATAGACTGTTAAAAAGATGCATTCTCAAAAGGATGAGAATTTAAAAAATAAAAAATTTTAAGTTAAACTCGCCCCCTTTACTGCCTCCCTCCCCCAACATTGTGTGTCTTTGAAGCATACAATGACTAATAATATGATTTGATGCCAGTGCCTTGATTCATTCTAAGGCACTGTGCATGCAAATGTTAACTGTAAAAGGGCAAATATCACCTCAGTGTTATTATGAAAATAGTTTTGGCCTTGTGGATCCCTGAAGGGATTTTTGGGTATTCCAGTGAACTTGCACATCATATTTTATATGCAATAGGCCAGTTTGTGGCTATATCTTTTAGTTATTGGGGAGGGTTATTATTTACTGATAATTTTTTTAGGACTGGATTTTCCTGTTCAACTTCTTGTTTTGAGATAAATTTCATAGCTTTAAGCTATTGTGTGTTTTTTTAAAAATTTATTTATTTATTTTTATTTGTTTGACAGGCAGAGATCATAAGGCAGAGCCTTAACTCACTGAGCCACCCAGGTGCCCCTCAATGAATCAATCTTTTAGAGACACAAATGTTTCCAAATTAAAGAAAATGAGAACTAAGAGAGACTCATTACCCAGAATTAGATCCTGGGCTAGAGGAAATGTTTCTTCTTTTGCTATATTATTTGATCAATTAGTGAAACTTAAATTCATAGACTAAATATTTAGTAAGTATAGATATAGTAAATGAATATGGTTTATGTCCTTAATTACTTCAGGAAACTACCCTAAAATTTCATAAAATACACATTGCGTTTTTCAGAAGATCATGTCTGCAACTTTCAAAGAGTTCAGGAAAAAATATGTATATAATAAAAAGAAAATTATTTAAAACACTGTAAAATATTAACATTTGGGGAACAAGATGAAAGATAGTATACCATTTATTTTTGCAGGTCTGAAATTATTTTAAAAATACAAGACTTTAAAAAACTTTAAAGGTTGCTAAGGTAATAATTTTGAGATTGGAAAACAGATGCCAAGGAACTGACCCAGGATCAGCTAAAGGGTAGAAAAGATTCTGTGACTCTAAGGTCCAAAATTATATAGTACAGCAGGGTAGGGACAGGAAACGTGTCTGTCTATATTTTCCTTGAGTCTTACTTAATCCCAGTTCCAGCCAGTGCCTCCCACACCAGGCATACCCAACAAACGTGTTAAATGGATGAAAATATAAGTAACAACTAACAATGATAATCTGTATGAGAAAATGAACTGAGCTGTTTAGAAATAACTCCTAAAGATAAAAATTAAGTTTCCACACATATTTTAGCAGCAGAATCTTTTTCTCTACTAAAAACAGAACCTCGATGCAGGAAAACAAAGTGAAGTCACTCTAGTTTTAATGTGAATCTGATGAAGTTTTGGAACGCCTCAACTTCTCTTCACCCAGCATCAAGACTCCAACACCAACTTTTTAAGGTTCAGGAGCTCTGAGAAGGTAATTTAAAGATCAAAGAGCCTTATTTTGAAGCTCTAATATCAGCCTCCACCGATACAAACTTTTCCTTGCTTTTTTAAAACTGATCCAAAGAATCACTCAACTCCAAGACAAAATTATTTCCTTTTCACTGTTCTAAGTCTTAGGAACTGTTAAATAATCAATATTCAAAATTGGTTCTTAAGAAACTTCAACTACCTGGATTCCATTAAAACACACAATAGCAGGGCGCCTGGGTGGCTCCGTGGGTTAAAGCCTCTGCCTTCCGCTCAGGTCATGATCTCTGGGGTCCTGGGATCGAGCCCCATATTGGGCTCTCTGCTCAGCAGGGGGCCTGCTTCCCCCTTCCCCTCTGCCTGCCTCTCTGCCTACTTGTGATCTCCCTATCAAATAAATAACCAAAATCTTACAAAAAAAAATGATTGATTGATTGATTGGAGAGAGAGTGTACCAGAAAGGTGAAGGCCAAAGGGAGGAGCAGATTTCCTGGTGAGCAGGGAGCCTGATGCAGGGCTTAATCCCAGGACTCAAGGATCATGACCTGAGCTGCAGGCAGATCTTAACCGACTGAGTCACCCAGGCACCCCTCTGTCTTCCTTTTATAACACTGAGTTTTTTGAAGAGTGTAGCCCAGTTATTTTGTAGAATGTCCCTCAATTTGTCTAATATTTTATCTTCATAGAATCAGGTTACGCATTTTTTGCAGGACTAATGCAATAGTGATGGTGTGTCCTTCTCAAGGTGTTCTGTTGGAGACACATGATGTTGATTTGTCCCATTACTAGTGATGTTAGCTTTAATCACTTGCCAGTTTTCTTCATTGTAACAGTTCACTATTTTTTTTCCTTTGCTATTAATAAGTATATTGTGAGGAAATACTTGAGACTGTGTAAATACTTTATTTCTCATCAGATTTTCCTTAACTACTTTGGCATCTCTTTGAGGAGTTTTGACTGAATCAGTATTATTAATATGGTGGTTGTCAGATGGTGATTTCTCCTTTAATTAGTTGACATTCTAACATGTACATATGGATAGGTTCTTATTTTACTTAGTGCTATCAAATGACTGTCATTTATTTTGATTCTCAGATTGTTGTAAATCTGGTCCCTTTAGGCCAGCTCCTGTGTTTTTAAGACATATTTCCATGATTCTTTGAGCATTTCCTTAGGTTCTGGCTCAAGATATTTTGGGTCTGTCTTGTGCTACTCTCTCAGCCACTGAAGTGAAATCATTTTTTCTAAGAAGTCTCAGTCCTCTTAGTGGAGAAGAGTATTTAGATAAAAAGGTCTTGGTGGTAATTATTGTGCTCATTGTCACTGGGGTGTCATTGCTTCCAGGCCCTCTAGACAGAGTTAGGCAAATATACATTCTGATACATTCATATCCATTTATATTTCTAAGTATGTATATCTATAACTGAGCTCAAGTTGATAGCTCCATTTTCAATCTAGTACCACAGGAATCATTCCAGACTTAATTTTTCAAGTATTTGTAATTCCCTTTGCTGACAGTGAGACACCTGGCTCTGATTATTTACAATTCATTTGCTTATTCAGTTAATCTTAGTATGCATAAAAGATAGCCTCAAAATTGATAACCCATTCCAGTGGTAAAAACAGAATAATGTTAGTTTTGTTTTAAGCTTGAGTATAAACAAAATACCATACTCAGAAGTTACTACAGGGGATGGCTGGATGGGTTAAGCATCTGCCTTTGGCTCAGATCATACTCAGGGTCCTGGGATTGAGCCCCACATCAGGCTCCTTGCTCAGCAGAGAGCTTGCTTCTCTTTTTGCCTGCTGCTGCCCCCCCTGCTTGTTTTCTCTCTCTCAATCTCTCTCTCTGACAAATAAATAAAATAAAATCTTAAAAAAAAAAGGTTCAGTTAGTTCTTCCCAGTAGCCCTATTTTTCTTTTAGTGGTAATGTGTTAATTATTTGAAATGCTTTTAGGTCTGGTTCCTTCTGTTTATATACCACTTTATATACCACTTTAAGTGCTAGCCCCCTTCCATACTTGGTGATTTTATGTATTTTGGGGGGCTATGAAACACTTATATGGTTGAGAACTATAGGAGTTCATTAACAGGAGTCCGAACTATATGAAAAGTTATTCTCAAATGTCATTCCCCCATCTCTTCCACTCAAAAATATACCCTCAAAAATGACCTCCTAAAAGACATGCATGAGACAGGCGTACACTAATCTCTTGAACCTGTGAATGTTATCTTATATGAAAATGGGATCTTTGTAGATGTCATTAAATTGAGGGAAGGCTTTTGAGATGGAGACATTACCCTGGGTAGGTCCTACATACAGTCACATACATTCTTGTAAGAGGGAAGCAAAGAGAGATTTGACACAGAAGAGGAAAAGCCAGTATGATCATAGAGGTAGAGATTATAGTGATGTAGGTACAAGCCAAGGAATGTTGGCAGCCACCAGAGGCTGCAAGAGACAAGGAACAGATTCTTTCCTAGAGACTCCTAAAGGAGTGAGGCCCTATTGACAACTTAATTTCAGTTCAGTGAAACTGATTTTGGATTTCTGGCCTTCAGAACTGTTAAGAGTAAATTTGTTTTAAGCTTCCAGTTTTGTGATAGTTTGTTAAAGCAGTCACAGATACTGATATACACTCCTTGCCAGTAAACAATCTTACAATTTTCTTGTTTAAATCTTTATTTTATTCTGATCCATGGATATTTTCTTAATTCCCTTTCACACTGAAAAGTTTACATACAATAAATATTCTTTGCCCTTTACTTTTCTCTCTTAATGTATCCTGGAAGTCACTGATCTTCATCTTTGTATAGTTGCATAGAACTTGATTATATGGATGTTAATACGTTATTCAACCAAGCTCCAATTTAGGATTTTTTTTTTGCATATAATGTTTTTCCATTAATTTGCAATTAAAAGCAATACTGCAATGAATAACTTTGTGCATATATGTTTGCATACTTTCGGAGATTTTTTAGGGTAAATTTCTAGAAGTGAAAGTTGCTAAGTCAGGAGGTAAATACCCTATAAGTTTTATTAGCTGTTGTAAATTTTTCTCCATTAGCATTGTACCAATTTACCTTATCACCAGCAATTTATGAGAGTACCTGTTTTCCTGTGGTTTTGGCAGCAGAATATTATATTTAAAATTTGGGGGGATAGGTAAAAAATGGCATGTCATTGTAATGAGTGAGGTTAAAAATTTTCTGTATGTTTAAAGGCAGTAATGTATTATTGTGAATTATCTATTGCCAATTTCTCTATCCAGTTTTTAAGAATTCTTTCTATACTAGGGATATTAGATTTTTATCTATAATGTATGTTATATATATTTTCTGTCAGTTTTTCACCTGTCTTTTGATTTTGCCTATAGCATCTTTTAAAAAATATATCTAATTTTTTTAGAGAACTTCTAAGTTTACAGGAAAATTTATTAGAAAGTACAGAGTTCTCATACCCACCACTCCCCAGTTCCCTCCATATTATTTACATCTTATGGTAGAGTGACAGATTTGTTATAATTTATGTACCCATATTTTTGCATTATTACTAAATAAAGTCCGTAGTTTACATTAGAGCTCATTCTTTGTGTTGTATATTTTATGAAATTTGACAAATATGTGATATTTATCAACTTTTATTGTGTCATACAAAATAGCTTTTCTATATTAAGCATCTTCTCTGACCACAATGGTATGAAACTAGAAATCCATTACAAAAAGAAAACTGGAAAATTCATGTATGTGAAGATGACATAACATACTACTGAACAACCAGTCAAATAAAAAATTAACTTGAGGGGCGCCTGGGTGGCTCAGTGGGTTAAGCTGCTACCTTCGGCTCAGGTCATGATCTCAGGGTCCTGGGATCGAGTCCCGCATCGGACTCTCTGCTCAGCAGGGAGCCTGCTTCCTCCTCTCTCTCTCTCTCTGCCTACTTGTGATCTCTCTCTGTCAAATAAATAAATAAAATCTTAAAAAAAATTAACTTGAAACAAATATAAATGGAAATATAACATGCCAAAACATAAGAGGTACAGTAAAAATAATTCTAAGAGGAAAGTTTATAGTAAGAAACACCTTCCTTAAGAAAAAAGAGCTCAAATAAATGACCTGACTCTATGCCTCAAAGAACTAGGTGGGGGTGGGGGGAAGAAAAACTAAACTCAAAGTTAGTAGGGAAAAGGAAATTCTAAAGATCAGAGTGGAAATAATTGAAATAGAGACTAAAAAGACAATAGAAAAATCAGTGAAACTAAGAACTGTTTTCTTTGAAAAGATAAAATAGACATACCCTTAGCTAACTCAGCAAGAAAAAAACGAGAGGATTCAAAATCAGAAATGAAAGAGGAGATATTATAACTGAGACCATGGAAATGCAAAAGATCGTAAGATTGTTATGAACAATTATATGCCAACAAATTGGACAATTTAGAGAAATGGATAAATTCCTAGAAATATACAACTTAACCAAGACTGAATCATGAAAATTGAAAATCTGAACAGACCAGTTACTAGTAAGGAGATTTAATCAGTAATCAAAAACCTCTCAATAAATAAAACTCTTGTCCTAGATGAATTTTCGGGTGAATTCTGCCTGATGTTTAAGAAAGAGTTAATATCAATCTTTCTCAAACTCTTATTAAAAACCGTAAGAGGAGGAAATACTCCTAAACTCATATTGCAAGGCCAGCATTACCCTGATACCAAAGCCAGTCAGTGACACTACAAAGTAAAGAAAAATTAAACTAGTATTCCTGATAAACATGGATGTAAAAGTCTTTAACAAAATAGCAAATGAAATTCAGGATATATTATAAAGATCATAAATCATGATCAAGTGGATTTACCCCTGGGATGTGAAGATGATTCAGCATATACAAATCAATAAATGTGATACATCAAGTTAATAGAATGAAAGATAAAGATCATATCATCTCAATAGATGCATGAAAAGTATTTGAGGAAACACAACATCCTTTTTATCAGATAAAAACTGTCAACAAATTGAGTGTAGAAGAAGGAACTTACCTCAACCATAGAATGGGAGAAAATATTTCTAAGTCATATATTTGATAAAGGGTTTAATTTCCAAAATATATGAAGAACTTAAACTACTCAATAGCAAAAATTTTTTAATCCAGTTATAAAATAGTCAAAGGAACCTAATAGACATTTTTCCATAGAAGACATACAAATGGCTTAGTTACATGAAAAGATGCTTGACATTACTAATCACTAGGGAAATACAAATCAAAACCACAATGAGATATAACCTTCACCTGTTAGAATGGCTGTCACCAAAAAGACAAGAGATAGTAAGTGTTGGCAAGGTTGTGGAGAAAAGGGAACTGTTGTGAACTGTTGGTGGGAATGTAAGTTAGTACACCCACCATGGAAAACAGTATGGAGGTTCCTCAAAAAGTTAAAAATAGGACTACCATATGATCCAGCAGTCCTGCTTCTGGGTATATATACAGGAAAGTGAAAATTAGATCTTGAAGAGATACTTGCACTCCCATGTTCTTTGCAGCATTATTCACAATAGCCAAGACATCTGTTAGTGGATGAATGGAGAGAGGGGATGTGGTACATAATATATATGCAATGGAGTGTTCAGCTCTGAGAAAGAAGGATTTCCTCTCATTTGTGACAAGATGGGTGGATGTTGAGGGCATTATATGCTAAGTGAAATGAGTCAGGGAAAGACAACTGTATTTCATACAGTATAGGTACTTGAATTGCATATGTGGAATCTGATGAAGCTGAACTCCTAGACACTATAGAATGGTGATTAGTGGGGGTTAGGGAGTGGCAAAAGTGAGATGTTGGTTGAAGGATATACACTTGCAGTTATAAGATGAGGAAGTTCTGGGAAAGTTAAGTTTTATTGATCTAACTTTAGGTTCACTGACTCTTATGTCATTTCCAATATGTTCTCTTTATTGTAGATACTCTTTTATTGTTCTAGAATTTCTATTTGGTTATTTTTCTGTGGTTTCTATTTCTTTATGAGCATATTTTCCTTTATTCATTGAGCATAATTACAATAGCTCTTTTAAGATCTTTATTTATAACAACATCTGATTTTATAAGGTTGATGTTTATGTATGTTTTTGTTTGTTTGTTGTTGTTTGGTCTTATTTTCTTGACCTTTGTATGCCAAATAAATTTGGATTATGGTCTTTTATGTTATGAATGCTATGAAATTCCATTATATTCCTCTATAAAAGGGCTGATGCCTTTGTGTTAGCCAGCAATTAATTTGGTTATACTCATACTACTAACTCTGTATCTTAGGAGGCAGTTGAGTTGTCAGTGTGGGTTTCTTTTTTTTCCGCCCAGTCATTAAGTGTTTTGTGTCCTGGATATATACAGTTCATTGGTCAGTTGGTCTGCCAAAGATTTGGGCAGAGTTACATGTAGGATGTATGACTTACCTCTCTGACTCTCTTCTTTCTGTGATTTCTCCCCACTTTCCAGTGTTGGCAGCTGCTTTGAAAACTTCCTCTGGTATTCTGGAAGAGATAAAAATGGTAATTAAAAACTGTGGGTATCTGTGAGAATTAGGAAACTGACTGCTGCCATTCTTTTGTTCCAAGAATATACTGCCCTCCAGAGTCTGCCTGCTTCTGTTCAATGTTCCTGTGCCTTCAGATAGTTATTGTTGTTTGTACTTTTTCAAGTTTTATAATTGTTACCTGCAGGAGGATTTGGTCTGGACAAACATATTCTATTATATAGGACATGGAATTTCCCTCTTCCACTTGTTTTTAATCAAGAGTCTCATTGTTTTTATGTATTTATAGTTATTTATGGCTTTTGATTTGATGCTCAAATTTGACCAGTTGGAGCCCCTTCAAGTTTACGTGTGTGTGTGTGTGTGTGTGTATGTGTGTGTTCTGTGTGTCTTTTTGCTGGGCCTTTATTGGGCTTTGAACTCTTTACATCAGGCATAAAATGATGTCCCAGGCTCTTTATTTATTCTGCTTTGCATATGAGAACAAGATTTAGATACCATGACCTGGGTGCTAGGTTCATTTTTCAGAGGCATCATTGCTTCTAAGATTTCTTATTGGACGAAACTAAGAAATATATAGATTAAAAAAAAAAAAAAGATCCATGTATCAATTCGAATTTAACAAAGAGTCTATTTTGTCTTAATTTTTTTCATTTTATGAATATTTTTTTTCCCCACCATGCTAATATCTTTGTTCCTAGTAACAGATTTATCTATTTGATTTATTCTATACCATACAAAAAAGTTGTTCACAAATAACACTAGAATTACTGTTATCAAAAATCATAAAACTGAACTTCAAGCTTTCTTTAGTAGTTCTTTTTCTGTTTAGAATATATTCTACCACGATATGCTATTGCCAGAGTGCTGTCTTTGAGAGTCATTTTAAATCATTTTTGTGTGTAGTTATTTTACTAACACAGTATAAGTTTAAGATGATTTGTTTTGGGGATTTTGTTTCTCCTTTTGATTTAATTTTATTCTTGAATATGTAAAACATTCATTTAATGCAAAAATCAAAACTATTTAAAATTGTTAAATCTTCTTGTTGGACAGACCCTTTGAGTATGATATAGTGTCCTTCCTCATCTCTTATTATAGTCTTTGGCTTAAAATCTAATTGATCTGATATAAGGATTGCCACTCCTGCTTTCTTCTGATGTCCATTAGCATGGTAAATTCTTTTCCAACCCCTCACTTTAAATCTGGAGGTGTCTTCGGGTTTAAAATGAGTTTCTTGGAGGCAACATATAGATGGGTTTTGTTTTTTTATCCATTCTGATACCCTGTGTCTTTTGACAGGGGCATTTAGCCCATTAACATTCAGGGTAACTATTGAGAGATATGAATTTAGTGCCATTGTTTTGCCTGTAAGGTGACTGTTACTGTATATGGTCTCTGTTCCTTTCTGATCTACCACTTGTAGGCTCTCTCTTTGCTTAGAGGACCCCTTTCAATATCTATGCCCCCAACGTGGGAGCAGCCAACTATATAAACCAATTAATAACAAAATCAAAGAAACATATCAACAATAATACAATAATAGTAGGGGACTTTAACACTCCCCTCACTGAAATGGACAGATCATCCAAGCAAAAGATCAGCAAGGAAATAAAGGCCTTAAACGACACACTGGACCAGATGGACATTACAGATATATTCAGAACATTTCATCCCAAAGCAACAGAATACACATTCTTCTCTAGTGCACATGGAACATTCTCCAGAATAGATCACATCCTCGGTCCTAAATCAGGACTCAACCGGTATCAAAAGATTGGGATCATTCCCTGCATATTTTCAGACCACAATGCTCTAAAGCTAGAACTCAACCACAAAAGGAAGTTTGAAAAGAACCAAAATACATGGAGACTAAACAGTATCCTTCTAAAGAATGAATGGGTCAACCGGGAAATTAAAGAAGAATTGAAAAAAATCATGGAAACAAATGATAATGAAAATACAACAGTTCAAAATCTGTGGGACACAACAAAGGCAGTCCTGAGAGGAAAATATATAGCGATACAAGCCTTTCTCAAGAAACAAGAAAGGTCTCAGGTACACAATCTAACCCTACACCTAAAGGAGCTGGAGAAAGAACAAGAAAGAAACCCTAAGCCTAGCAGGAGAAGAGAAATCATAAAGATCAGAGCAGAAATCAATGAAATAGAAACCAAAAAAAACAATAGAACAAATCAACGAAAGTAGGAGCTGGTTCTTTGAAAGAATTAATAAAATTGATAAACCCCTGGCCAGACTTATCAAAAAGAAAAGAGAAAGGACCCAAATAAATAAAATCATGAATGAAAGAGGAGAGATCACAACTAACACCAAAGAAATACAAATTATTATAAGAACATACTATGAGCAACTCTACGGCAATAAATTTGACAATCTGGAAGAAATGGATGCATTCCTAGAAACATATAAACTACCACAACTGAACCAGGAAGAAATAGAAAGCCTGAACAGACCCATAACCAGTAAGGAGATTGAAACAGTCATTAAAAATCTCCAAACAAACAAAAGCCCAGGGCCAGACGGCTTCCCAGGGGAATTCTACCAAACATTTAAAGAAGAACTAATTCCTATTCTCCTAAAACTGTTCCAAAAAATAGAAATGGAAGGAAAACTTCCAAACTCATTTTATGAGGCCAGCATCACCTTGATCCCCAAACCAGACAAGGATCCCACCAAAAAAGAGAGCTATAGACCAATATCCTTGATGAACACAGATGCGAAAATACTCAACAAAATACTAGCCAATAGGATTCGACAGTACATTAAAAAGATTATTCACCACGACCAAGTGGGATTTATTCCAGGGCTGCAAGGTTGGTTCAACATCCGCAAATCAGTCAGTGTGATACAACACATCAATAAAAGTAAGAACAAGAACCATATGATACTCTCAATAGATGCTGAAAAAGCATTTGACAAAGTACAGCATCCCTTCCTGATCAAAACTCTTCAAAGTGTAGGGATAGAGGGCACATACCTCAATATCATCAAAGCCATCTATGAAAAACCCACCGCAAATAACATTCTCAATGGAGAAAAACTGAAAGCTTTTCCGCTAAGGTCAGGAACACGGCAGGGATGTCCATTATCACCACTGCTATTCAACATAGTACTAGAGGTCCTAGCCTCAGCAATCAGACAACAAAAGGAAATTAAAGGCATCCAAATCGGCAAAGAAGAAGTCAAATTATCACTCTTCGCAGATGATATGATACTATATGTGGAAAACCCAAAAGACTCCACTCCAAAACTGCTAGAACTTATACAGGAATTCAGTAAAGTGTCAGGATATAAAATCAATGCACAGAAATCAGTTGCATTTCTCTACACCAACAGCAAGACAGAAGAAAGAGATATTAAGGAGTCAATCCCATTTACAATTGCATCCAAAACCATAAGATACCTAGGAATAAACCTAACCAAAGAGACACAGAATCTATACTCAGAAAACTATAAAGTACTCATGAAAGAAATTGAGGAAGACACAAAGAAATGGAAAAATGTTCCATGCTCCTGGATTGGAAGAATAAATATTGTGAAAATGTCTATGCTACCTAAAGCAATCTACACATTTAATGCAATTCCTATCAAAGTACCATCCATCTTTTTCAAAGAAATGGAACAAATAATTCTAAAATTTATATGGAACCAGAAAAGACCTCGAATAGCTAAAGGGATATTGAAAAAGAAAGCCAACGTTGGTGGCATCACAATCCCGGACTTCAAGCTCTATTACAAAGCTGTCATCATCAAGACAGCATGGTATTGGCACAAAAACAGACCCATAGATCAATGGAACAGAATAGAGAGCCCAGAAATAGACTCTCAACTCTATGGTCAACTAATCTTCGACAAAGCAGGAAAGAATGTCCAATGGAAAAAAGACAGCCTCTTCAATAAATGGTGCTGGGAAAATTGGACAGCCACATGCAGAAAAATGAAATTGGACCATTTCCTTACACCACACACAAAAATAGACTCAAAATGGATGAAGGACCTCAATGTGCGAAAGGAATCCATCAAAATCCTTGAGGAGAACACGGGCAGCAACCTCTTCGACCTCAGCCGCAGCAACATCTTCCTAGGAACAACGCCAAAGGCAAGGGAAGCAAGGGCAAAAATGAACTATTGGGATTTCATCAAGATCAAAAGCTTTTGCACAGCAAAGGAAACAGTTCACAAAATCAAAAGACAACTGACAGAATGGGAGAAGATATTTGCAAACGACATATCAGATAAAGGACTAGTGTCCAGAATCTATAAAGAACTTAGCAAACTCAACACCCAAAGAACAAATAATCCAATCAAGAAATGGGCAGAGCACATGAGCAGACATTTCTGCAAAGAAGACATCCAGATGGCCAACAGACACATGAAAAAGTGCTCCATATCACTCGGCATCAGAGAAATACAAATCAAAACCACAATGCGATATCACCTCACACCAGTCAGAATGGCTAAAATCAACAAGTCAGGAAATGACAGATGCTGGCGAGGATGCGGAGAAAGGGGAACCCTCCTACACTGTTGGTGGGAATGCAAGCTGGTGCAACCTCTCTGGAAAACAGCATGGAGGTTCCTCAAAATGTTGAAAATAGAACTGCCCTATGACCTAGCAATTGCACTATTGGGCATTTACCCTAAAGATACAAACGTAGTGATCCAAAGGGGCACGTGTACTCGAATGTTTATAGCAGCAATGTCCACAATAGCCAAACTATGGAAAGAACCTAGATGTCCATCAACAGATGAATGGATCAAGAAGATGTGGTATATATACACGATGGAATACTATGCAGCCATCAAAAGAAATGAAATCTTGCCATTTGCGACAACATGGATGGAACTAGAGCGTATCATGCTTAGCGAAATAAGTCAAGCGGAGAAAGACAACTATCATATGATCTCCCTGATATGAGGAAGTGGTGATGCAACATGGGGGCTTAAGCGGGTACGAGAAGAATAAATGAAAGAAGATGGGATTGGGAGGGAGACAAACCATAAGTGACTCTTAATCTCACAAAACAAACTGAGGGTTGTTGGGGGGAGGGGGTTTGGGAGAAGGGGGTGGTATTATGGACATTGGGGAGGGTATGTGTTTTGGTGAGTGCTGTGAAGTGTATAAACCTGGTGATTCACAGACCTGTACCCCTGGGGATAAAAATATATGTTTATAAAAAAATAAAAATTATATCAAAGTAAAAAAAAAAACAACTATTTAATTATATGTCCTTAGATAATTATTGTTTTTACCTACATCTCCTGCCTCCTAGCCCCTTTCCCTTCCTTGCCTTTTACAAGTAACTGTAACTATTTTTATTAATTTTGGTATTTTCAGTATTTTGGTTTTTAAAAAAATAAGACTATATTTACTTTTTTTCCTTAAAAGCTGGCATACCTCATATTTGTTCTGTACTCTGCTTTTATTCACACAACAATATATCCTAGAAAGCAATGTATACATAGAAATCCTCTTCATACCGTTTTACAGATACGAAGGCAAATATGAGCCACATGTGGCTACTAGAAAACTTAAATTGCACATTAAAAAATTAAAATATAGTTTTAATTAATTATGATTAACTTAACTATTTATCCAGATGTTACCATAAATTTAAAATACTATCATTTCAGACTCAAAATGAGTATTATCATTGGCATGTAATCAATAAAAAAATTATAAATGAGGTATTTTGTTTTCTTCTTTGTACCAAGTCTTCAAAATCTTGGGTGCATTGCATACTTACAGCACCTCTGAGTTTGGACTGGCCATAATTCAAGTGTACAGTAGTGGTTAGTAGCTACATATTTTCTCACAGTTTGTTTTTTGCCATTACTTATATTTTTGTGGGGGGGATTAGCCATTCATATTTTAAAAAATAGGTTTTGTTGAATATATCAGTTAAAAATTTTATCTTCTGCTTTTAGATTTTGAATCACTGCTAGATTGACTTCTTATTCCTGGGTTATACTTGAAATCATTTATGTTTTCTTAAAGGACTTTCATGGTTTTAATCTTTATATTTTGGTCTCTAATCCATTTGGAAACATCTTTTTTTCTGTATTATACAATTTTGTTTTTTTCCATTTCATTCAAAAGTTGTGTAAGATAACACTTTTTTAAACTGCAGGAGTAAGCTTTTTGTTATTTTTCATTTGTAGTCTTAATGCACTGTGATCAAAAAACACAAGTTGTGGTATTTTTAGTATTGTGAACTTAAATTTTCTGTATGACCTTACATATGATCAGTTTTTGTGAACAGTCCATTTCCCCATGAAAAGAGATTGTTTTCTCTATCAAAATACAAAATTCAATGTAGTAAGTTCAATATGTTACAATAATTTACCGTACTGATTATTTGGCTTTGGTCTTCTATAGTTTCAGCTACTATTACTCTGTTTCTATTAATTTTTTTCCTACAGCTATTCTAGATTTTTGTTTTCTAAAACTTGTAATAGGGTTATTTGGTGCAAAAGTATACATAATTGATTTATCTTCCTTATTGTTAATTTGTCCTTTAGCATAGAAAAAACCCTACTTTGTCATGCTAGGTGTTTTTTGGGCCTGAATTCTGCCTTGTCAGTTATTAAGATCATAACCTCTGTTTTCTTTTTTATGTATTTGCCCATTATTCCTTTCTTTGCTCATATCTTTTCCCTTTTAATGTTTCTTAATGACTTTGTTTTTAGGTATTCATTGTATAATATACTATTGGGTTTTTACTTCATGAGCCAATCTAAAAAATTTTTTTCTTTTGATAGAGGAGTTAAACTCTTTGTATTTATTTTTGACACCGATATGCTAGATTTTTAGCTCTGGCAATTATTTATTATATTTACGGTGTGTTCTGTTTACTGTGTGGCTTTCATTGTGTTATGTTTTCATTGCTCTTTTTAAGAGTTTGCTTTGAAAAATTTTTTTTGATGTTTAATATATTTATTTGAATAAAGTATGGGGTTTTATTAGTAAAGTATATTAACATTTTTTTCATTAATTGTGACAAGTGTTCCATAGTAATGAAATATATTAAACATAGGGGAATCTGCCACGTACAAAAACTCTTTGTATGTTGCAACTGGTCTGTAAATAGAACTATACTAAAATTTAAGACAATTTTTTTTTAAAGATTTTATTTATTTATTTGACAGACAGAGATTACAAGTAGGCAGAGAGGCAGGCAGAGAGAGAGAGGGAAGCAGGCTCCCTGCTGAGCAGAGAGCCCGATGTGGGACTCGATCCCAGGACCCTGAGATCATGACCTGAGCTGAAGGCAGCGGCTTAACCCACTGAGCCACCCAGGCACCCGACAATTTTTTTTTTTTTTTAATGTAGTAGGACTGAAGGTGTCTAGTACTGGTTTTGGAAAGTAAATTTTATGTGAGTTTATTACTGAACTTGGTTCAGTTTCCATAAATTAGGGAGCTGTAATCACTCTGTTTGATGGTAAAGAGAGGAAAACATCTCTGTTTTTTAATAATGAAGAAGAATCAGTTTTTATACTGGAAAGAAATTTTTTAAGCAAGAGATTAAAGAAAACAGTTTCTTCCAGAACTGGTTACTCAAATACTGTCTTGTCAAGATGAATTATTTAGAATGTTGTTAGGGAAGAGGGCGTGTTTAGTAGTAAGGCATAAAGGTGAATTGGATATAAGCGGAAGAATTTTGATGTCTCCTAGAAGGTGTAGATTTAGGCTTTTACTCCCAGAATTTTAGAGCTGCAAGAGACTTCAACAATTTTTTTCAGTTCTTTCATTTGTAGAAGAATGATTAGAAGTCTAAGCAAGTGATATGTTACATCCAAAATCATGTAGTAAATTGATGTTCAGAGCTGGGGCTAGATTCAAAGACTCTTCTTCATCTCTATTTTAAGAATCTTTGCTCAGTGTCAGAATGTGTTCTTGAAAGTCACGATAAGCTTGAAAGTCATGGCATCCTGAGCTCCTCATATCCTACTTAATGTGCAGCTAAGGCAATGTTACATATTTATACTAGCATTTTAAAAAAAGGCATAAGTGATTTTTTATTCAGCATTACAGAGATAATGTTAGGTCATAAGCCTCTGTCTGCCTTGTTGAGTTTTTTTCCCCTCTGTATCTTATCCAGTAAGGGAAGGGCCAGGTAGAAGATTGTGGCGAATAGGCCAGTCACTATGAACTGTAGCCTGGGAGCTAGAACTGGAGGTGGTGCTGGAAACCATAAAAATGCCAGATGATATGGGGGCTGGGATGCTGTTGGGATGATGACTCCTGCCATGATTAAGTGGACCAGTAGAAAAGGGAACAGAGTAAAGGAGAGTGTGGAGCCACCATCAAACTCATGCTAATCATGAGGGCCAGTTCTGTTTTCATTCCACAGAGCCCTCTACTACTTTGCCAGCTAAGATTTAGGGTAACGATAGATAATGAAATAAAATTCATTTGATATCTGCAAAACATTTTTATTTGCAAAGTACTGTCACAAATATTACTCTTTTTGCACCTTGCAATATCCTTGTGAGATGGGTAAAAGATATATTGATGAACAGAAAATATTAAATGCTAATGAGTGTCAAGATGACAGTGTGTTAGAAACCATTAAAGGATATAAAAATGAATACACATAGTCTTGGCTCATGTGATGTGTACAATCTTGTGAGATGGGGTGGGGAAAACAGCCAAAGATGTAGTGTAAGGCAAGTTGAAAAATATTTAGAAATTCAAACTGCCATGGGAATTTAAAAGGAATGGTGGTAATAATACCACCATTTTTGTATTCTGCCTTCTGATTTCAGACTAGTTAATAATAACTATAAAAGTATCTCTTTATATATATATATTTTTTTTTTGCCTTCTGATTTCAGACTAGTTAATAATAACTATAAAAGTATCTCTCTCTCTCTCTCTCTCTATAAATATATTATATATATATATATATATATATATATATATATATAGTATGTTACTGTGCTGTTAAATAAGGCGTAACATTTCATAAGTCTATTTTGGGACTATAGTCAATGACCACACAGTAGTGGTCCAACTCTCTAAATAATAATACTAGACAAACAGGACACCCTCTCACATGTGGACATATCTGCATGGAAAAGTACTCAAGGTTTAGGTGTGGACTTTTGTCCTTTATTTTCCTTTCTAGTGTATTAAGCAATGACATGCACTTTAACTTGCCCAAAACAATGCTTGCATTCTAGTGGCAACATACTACTTCTGATACATAGTAAAGTGAGTACCCGAACTACCAAGCAAGGCAGGAGGTGTAAGTAGATTTTTGTTAGGAAGGGAAGTTGTCAACTTAAATAGCAGCAAATGAAGAGTGAGTAAGGAAGCTTCTGTTGTCATAGACATACAAGACCTCCATCATATACAGGATACAGGAGGCATTTCACTTTGTGATACCCAGCCCAGAAATGTCAAATGTTTTTCCATTTAATCTCATAATTCTGGATTTCTACCAAAAAGGAATACATTAAGATCATGGACAGTTGCTTACTGAAGGGAAACCCTTAAAAAAAGTAAGGGAGGGAAAATAGAAATTAAGTTACGTAGAATAGTCTTTAAATGATAATTAACTACATTTTCATATCTTCACAGTAATACAAAACCCAATTACTTGCAGAACTGGTTTAGCTTACTTAAATGTCAGATATGTTTTTAGTCCTCTACGTAAGTGTTTAGAAGTTACTAGTGTTTATACAAAATGAAGCTATTAATACTTTTCTACAGCACTAACTACACACCAGGAAGGCCAAGGCAAACACAAATCAAGGAATGGGGTTTTCCCAAAGCTACAGTGTGAAAAGACTATAAACATGTGATTCCATACACATGAATGGGTTTCTTTGCTGTAGGAAATTCAAATGGAATAAGAAATGGAGATGTGTAAAAAGGTTTCTTGAGGGGGAGAAGGATGACATCTTCATGCACTTAGTTTTCTGCTCCTTCTGTGGCATCATATTCTTCTCCTGCACTGTCTGATGTCCATAATGTTAGGTTGTCTCTGAACAACTGCAGGATGAGGGTGCTGCTGTCTTTGGATGAGGCTTCATTCACTATATCAGGTTCTGAAGTGGCCTCATCAAAAGCCATTTTAGCTAGTGTGTAGGCAAGCTTGGATTACTAAGGATCTTACAGTGAAACACAGGAAAGTTAAGAGCCAGCCTCAGGCAGATTGGGTGTGTGGGTTTCATCTCTTGCTTACATCAAAAGCCTCTTGCTAAGCAACTTGGGAATTACCTACCATTTGTTTTTGATCTTCACCACCTGGAGCTTCAGCAACATACCATAGGTAATCTTTCCTCATTTTTAGGTAGAAAACCTTACTCTCTAGATTAATTGCATTGGCTGTTAAATATGCATCCAACAAATAGCTTTTTGCTATTTTTGATTACTGGATCCTGTTTATTCTTTGCGCTTAGCTGCTATTTGCCTATTTCATTTTTATGGTTATTATTCTTTTCTGCTACATGTTATGGATTTATCATATGCTTTAGAATAACTTACTAATGTATGAGTGATGGTAATTGAATATATCTAATTTTTTGAAAATGTCAGCATTCACTGCTGTCACAAAATTAATCTAATTGATAGATAGTGCTTCCACCCAAGATGGACCAACAGGGATTAGTATACTTCCACTTTTATCCATCTGGGTAAAAGATATGAAACAACAGTTTCTAAGACATTTGCCATCAGGCGGCAAAAGACTTTGATCCCTGAGTGATAGAAAATAAATTGAGACTTAAGAATGTGCTAGCCTGGAGAGAGTTTCTAGGCATGGAGCAGGTCAACAGAACCCAAGAGGAACCAAGAGATCTTCCTGAGTTGAAGGGAAGGAGCTGGAAGGCTATGGGGAATTAAGGTAGCTAGAGTTCACAGGGCAGAATATCAGGGAAGAGAGAGCTGCAAGAGAATTTTTAAGAATTTAGTTGAGTACTAATCAGTGAGGTTCCTTTCAAGAATTCAGTTGAGTACTCATCAGTGCATGCCTGTGAGGGAACTACTTGAGGCTAGGAAGAACCACTCAAAAGGAATTGAAGGAACAATACAATACTCATAGCTCACATACAATACCAGGAATAGAGCCCTGAATCCATCAGAGTAGAAAATCTTATTCACTGAGTGTCAGGTAGAGCATCTCCAACATTCTAGTTGTCATTTTTAGATGTTCGAGGTTGAGTCTTTTTATCTGTCTTTACTGAAAATGTAGTCAACCTTTTTTCTAGCTTCTAGAACTTATGGGATTTATAACAACTTTTAATGTCCTGGTTTCCTAATCTTATCAACTGTGTCGTATCTAGGCTGATTTTGATTGATATTTTTACTCATGGCTGCATTTTCCTTTTCGTACTTTTTTTTTTTTTAAATTTTTTTAAACCTGCTTGGAAATCAGTTGATGCTTGTCAGGCATTGTAAATTTTACCTTGTTGGGTGCAGATATATTTGTATTCCTCTGTGTGTTCTCGAAACTTTTTCTGGAATGTATTGAGTTTACTTGGAAAGTGGTCCTTTCAGGTATTACTTTTAATCTTTGTTAAATGGGACCATTTAATCTAATTGCCCCACTGCTGAGGCAGAATCTTTGTGAGTGCTTTACTGGATGCCCTGTGAATAATGAGGTTTTTCCATTTGGCTAGTCATCTGGTTACAGATGTTAAATTGAAGACCTGTTTGTTTTTAAGTTCTTTTGGGATCATTAGATAGTAGTCTTTATTCTAGGACTGTTTTTTAGCCATGCTGTGGTCTCTACTAACGGCCTGGAGTATACGAGTCTTTATTTACTCTGGTTGGATAGAAGCTCCAATGTCTCCAACCCCGTTTGAACCTTGCATTGTTTTTGTTTGTTTGTTTGTTTTAGCTCCTCAGCAGTTGTTTTTTGCCTGGCTTTGTGGAATTTCACTCTAAGTGTATGTAGATCAGTATTAAGTTAGTCTCAAGTGGACCCCTACCTAGATGTCTAGAGCTTTTTTCTGCATAACCCCTCCTTTCTGGTACATTATTCCGGTAATTCCTGTTACCTGTATCTTACTGAATTTATATCTTTGTCTCTTCAAGTTAAGTAGATTGCTGTGCTGTGCTTTTAATCTCTCTGCCTGCAGGGGTGTTTAGGACATACATGTCTTTTGGCAGAAAGTCAAGATGTTTGCAGGGCTTATCTAGCTTATTTCCTTCTCTCAGGGAATGCAGATCTACACTTATTATTGTCCAATGTCCATAAACTGTTACGTCATATATTTTGTCTAGTTTTGTAGTTGTTTACTGTCTGGGGGTAAATCTGGTTACCAGTTACTCCATAATCATAATAGCTAGAAGCATAAATCCTAAACTGGGTTATTGTGGGAATTTGATAAAGACTTTTGGGTGAAGTTACAGGAAGGAGCGTTGGCTGATTTTTATAGTTGATAGCCATTTAGGAATTGTTTATGGACCCCTGCAGTAGTTGACTTAGCAGTGGTTTGTCTTTTTCAACCAGATCTGGCAGATGAGATAATGTAAATAGAAAAGCACTATACAAATGTGCTTATTATTTTTAGATTAGAGTAATTTATTGAATGTTCTTATTAATAAGTGTTCTGCCTCCGAGTAGATTTTTTTTTTTAAATTGAAAGTAAAAATAGTTGTTTTTTATGCTGGAGAAGTTGGAGCTTTATGCTGGAGAAGTTGGAGTTGGTGATGATGCCTTCAGTGTTATTTCTAATTACCAAAAATTGGTTTCAGTACACTTTGATGCTATTGGATAAAGAATGCTTCTCACATGTAGTAAAAATGTCAGTCCAAGACTACAGTAATGTAGTTGGCAGAAAGACATATTTCTGAAGATTGTATTGTGTCACTATATTATTCTTGGGTTTTTGTACTTAGGGACTTGCACATACATATTCAGTGAACATTTGATGTGTGAATCTTTATTAAGACCATTCACTTGTCAATCATATGATTAACTTTCTATATGTCAAACATGGTAGTAGATATTAGGGAGGCAAAAGAAATAAGAGGTAGGGTCCCTTATTAGAAGATTACATGAAATGGCACATGTATAAGGCAACAACACATTCTAGCAAAGATTAATGGAATACATAGTGATTATGTCAGCTCTCAGGGAGAAATGGAGGGGCTGGATTTTGAGAAAATTGGTGGATTTGCATTGATTCACCAAGAGGATAAGGGAGAAAAAGTCCCTGCTCTAAGAAGAAGGAATGGTGTGTTGCAGGGTGACAGCTGAGAATGACAAAATTGTTCTGTGAATAACAAGCAGATTAAATTGGCTTGAATGGAATTCTCTGTAGAAGAGAGTCAGAAATTAGGTTGTAGAGCTGATTGTGATATGAGGGATGTAGAAGATTTTGAGCATTAGTCTGCGAAGAGAGAAAGCTGATTGCCCCATATGTTAAAAAGTAGACAAAATTAAAGAATTTTGTGTTCACAAAGTAAGTTTTATAGGTGTTGACTTATTTTAAGATAAACTATGAAGCAAATGAAGACAATGAGTGTTGCTGTGTTTGATTACAATAAGGTAGAAACCCATTCTTTATTGGGATTTGAAAAACACTGCTTACAGAAGTGAATAAATATATAAAAGTTTTACATTGGGGTGCCTGGGTGGCTCAGTTGGTTAAGAATCTCCCTTCGGAGGACACCTGGGTCGCTCAGTTTGTTAAGCGGCTGCCCATGATCCCAGTGTCCTGGGATCGAGTCCAACATGGGGCTCCCTGCATGGCGGGGAGCTTGCTTCTCTCTCTGCCTCTGCCTGCCACTCTGCTTGCCTGTGTGCTCTCTCTCTGACAATTAAATAAAAATAAAATCTTTCAAAAAAAAAAAAAAAATCTGCCGGGGCGCCTGGGTGGCTCAGTGGATTAAGCTGCTGCCTTCGGCTCAGGTCATGATCGCAGTGTCCTGGGATCGAGCCCCACATCGGGCTCTTTGCTCAGCGGGGAGCCTGCTTCTCTCTCTCTGACTCTCTGCCTACTTGTGATCTCTCTCTCTCTGTCAAATAAATAAATAAAAAATCTTTAAAAAAAAAAAAATCTGCCTTCTGCTCTGGTTATGATCCCAGGGTCCTGTGAGTGAGCCGGATGTCTCCGTGGGGAGCCGGCTTCTCTCTCTGCCCCTCCCCCTGCTCACTCTCTCTCAAATAAATAAATAAAATCTTTTTAAAAAGTGAAAGTTTTACATGTTATAACATATTGTAAGGGAAAAAAAAGGAATTTTTAACTCACTGAGCCACCCAGGGGCCTCGAAAAAAAAGGAATTTTTTAAATGATACAATAACTGAAGGTATTCTAACTGAATTCTCTGAGTAAGGCTGAATTTCATTTGTCTGTTTGTTGCTCTAGGTTGCTGCATACTCATGACCCAGGTGGTATTTTCATTCAAGATAAAGTGTGTCCTGTTGCCTTTATTGATTAACTGAACAATTCAGGTTAGTATATTTTTTGTACAGCATTTCCCTTTTCTAATTATAAATTGATATGTTGAGAATAGATAATTTTGTGTTAAAATCTATGTATGTACGTGGCAATGAATTAGAAAGACCAAGTCAATCTAAATGCTACTGAATTATGTATTATTTAACAGACATTTTGGTACTACCTACTATGTATAGTCTGTAGTGCATAAAATAAAAAAAAATGTTTTACTCCTTGTTTAGTAGTTTTGTACTTTAAGAGGCTGGTTAAAAACAAGTTGTGGCTGAATATGTTACATTGTAATTTTGGCATTGTTGTGTGACATATTGGGTGTTGAAAAGAAACAACTCATCTTAGAATTTTTGGACATTTTTATAGCTGACTTTTAAAGGATAGATTGTTGTCCAGATTTTAGTCATACATAAAAATTATTATTTGTTTTTAGTGTTGTCTGTGTGTTTTGACAAATATATATTCATCCCCATAATCTTTTAAATTCATTCATGTTGTCTCTTTGTAGTCAACCTCTCTCTCATCTCAACTCCTAGCAACCACTGATCTGTTTTTTGTCCCTATAGTCTACCTATTCTGATATGTCATTTAAATAGAATCATTGAGTATGTAGCTTTTAAAATCTAGCTTTTTTCACTTAGCATAATGCATTTGGATTCATTCATGTTGTTGTACTAGTAATTTGTTTTCTTTCTTTCTTTCTTTTAAAATTCTGAGCTGTGTTCTACCAAATGGGGATATACTATAGTTGGTTTATTCATTCACCACTTTATATACATTTGGGGAGTTTCCAACTTTTGGTGATAATTTTAGTCATACTTTTTCTCTCTTTTTTGTGATAAAATACTAATATATAGCCTAATATTTATAACAATAAGATACATGACATAAAATTTACCACCTTAGCCATTTTTTTAAGAAAGATTGTATTTATTTATTTGCGAAAGAGAGAAAGCACCAGGGAGGGGAGGGTCAGAGGGAGAAGCTCACTACCTGCTGAGTGGGGAGCCCGATAGGGGACTGAATCCTAGGACTCCAGGATCTTAACCTGAGCTGAGGGCAGACGTTTGGCCTATATAAGCCACCCTGGCACTCCTCCCCCACTCATCTTTGCCATTTTTAAGTGTACAGTTCAGTGCTTTAAGTACATTCACATTGCTATGCAGTCATCAGAGAATTCCTGTAACTCTTTTCATCTTGTAAAATTGAAACAATATTCCTATTAAACAGTAACTCCCCATTCTCTATTCCATCCAGCTCCTGGAAAGCAGTATTATACTTTCTGTCTTTATGAATTTGACTCTAAGTAATTCACATGGGGGGGGTCATACACAGCATTTGTCTTTTGTTTCTGGCTTATTTCACTTAGCATAATGTCCTTGAGGTTCATCCGTGTTGAAGTATAGCACAGAATTTCCTTTCTTTTTGAGGCTGAATAGTATTCCATTGTATGTACATACTTTATTTTGCTTATCTGCTTATTGGTTGTTGGACATGGGTTTCTTCCACATTTTAGCTATTGTGCATAATGTGGCTATGAACATAAGTGTGTAAATATTTCTTCAACACCCTGTGTTTAGTTCTTTTGGGTATATATATATATGTTCAGAAATGAAATTGGTAGGTCATATAGTAATTCTATTTTTAATTTTTTGAGGAGCCACCATACTTTTTTCCACAGCAGCTATACCATTTTACTGTCTCATCAGCATTGCACGTGTTTCACTGTCTCTACCTCCTTGCCAACAACTGTTACTTTCTGATTTTTGATAGTAGCCATTTTAATGGGTATGAAATTGTAGGTTTTTATGTGTTTGTATGTGTGTGTGGTTTTGATTTGCATTTCCCTAACGATGGGTGCCACTGAACATCTTTTTATGGGCTTATTGGCTCTTCGTATATCTTCTTTGGAACAATGTCTATTCCTTTCTTTTTTTCCAATTTTGAATTGGGTTGTTTGTCTTTTGTTGTTGAGGCTTAGGAGTTCTCTCTATATTTTGGATAGTAATTCCTTATCAGATACATGATTTACAAGTATTTTCTCTCAGTCTTTTAGGTTGCCTTTTTATTTCACAGATGTTGTCTTTTGATGCACAAAAGTTTTAGTTTTCACAAAGTCCAGTTTGTCAATTTTTCTTTTCTTTCTCCCTATGTTTTTAGTGTCATATCCAAGAAATCATTGGTAAATTCAGTAACATGAAACTTTTATCCTATGTTTTCTTCTGAGAGTTTTATTATTTTAGGTCCTACAGTTATGTACTTGATCTGTTTTGACTTAATTTTTATATATATGTTAGGTAGGGGTCCAGCTTCATTCTTTTGGATGTGGATATTCTGTTTTCCCAGCACCATTTATTGAAAAGACTGTCCTTCCCACCCCTACCCCCCTAGCATTGAATGTTATTGGCACTCTTGTCAAATCATTTGACCATATATATGAGAGTTTATTTCTGGGCTCTCTGTTCCATTGGTCCATGTGTCTGTTTTTGTGGCAAACCACACTGTTTTGTTGTTGTTGTTGTTATTTTTAAAGTTTTTATTCATTTGAGAAAGAGAGAGAAAATACAAGTCAGTGGAGGGACACGGAGGAGGGAGAAGTGGATTCCCAGCTGAGCAGGGAGCCCAGCACAGGGCTGGATCCCAGGATTCTGGGATCATGACCTGAGCTGAAGGGAGATGCTTAATTGACTGAGCCAACACCACACACTGTTTTGATTACTGTAGCTGTATAGTAAAATTTGAAATCAGAAAGTGTAAGTCCTCCAGTTTTTCTGTTCTTTTTCAAGATTGTTTTGGCTCTTTGGGATCCCTTGAGATTTCATATGAATTTTAGGGTGAGTTTTTCTATATCAGAAAAAATGTGATTGGGGTTTTGATCAGTGTTGCATTGAATCTGTTGATTTCTTTGGGTAGTATGACATTTTAACAATATTAAGTCTCCTAGTGTTACTAACATGGGAGTTGTTTCCATTTATTTATGTCTTCTTTATTTTCTTTCACCAATATTTTGTAGTTTTCATTGTATAAGTCTTTTGCCTCCTTGGTCAAGTTAATTCATAAGTATTTTATTCTTTTTGATGCTCTTAATGGAATTCTTTTTGTAATTTTCTTTTTAGATTGTTCATTTTGTATAGAAATGTGGTTTGTTTTTGTATGTTGATTTTGTATCATGCTGTTTTGATGAATTCATTTATTCTAAGAGCTTTTTCGTGGAGTCTTTAGGGTTTTTTTTTTTTAAGATTTTATTTATTTATTTGACAGACAGAGATCACAAGTAGGCAGAGAAGCAGGCAGGGTGGGGTGGGGAAGCAGGGTCCCTGCTGAGCAGCGAGCCCCATGCAGGGCTCCATCCCAGTACCCTAGGATCATGACCTGAGCTGAAGGCAGAGTCTTAACCCACTGAGCCACCCAGGTGCCCCTAGGGTTGTTGTTGTTTTTTAACACATAAGATTATATTATCTGCAAATAAATAATTTTACTTTGTCCATTTCAGTTTGGATGCCTTGATATATATATATATATATAAATATATATATTTTTTTTTTTTTACTTGACGTATTGCTCTGGCTAGAGCTACCAGTACTTTCTTGAATAGAAGTGGGGAAAGTGGACTTCCATTTCCTTGTTGGTAATCTCGGAGGAATAGCTTTTGGTCTTTCAACATTGAGTATGATATTTGCTGTGGGTTTTTCATATATTGCTTATATTATGTTGAAGTAGTTCCATTCTGTTCCTATTTGGTTGTTTTCATCATGAGAGGGTATTGGATTTTATCGAATGCTTTTTTTTTTAATACCAATTGAGATGATTGAGTGGGTTTTTCTTTCATTTTGTTGATGTAGCATATTACATTGATCAGTTTTCATACATTGAACAATCCTTGCATTCCTTTAATAAATCCCACTTAGTGGTGGTGTGTGATCATTTTAATATGCAGTTATACATTTTAAAAATAAATCATTGTATTAAAAGAATGTTTATTAGTAGAATTATTAATAGAATGTTTTATTAACAGAATCTATTAATAGAATGTTATTTGTTATTGTTAAAGAAACCATGATGATTTTACTATAGCTTTTTTGGGCTGGGGTTGCATTTCTTTTAAAAAGCATTAAAGCTTAACCAAGGAATTTTTTTAAACAGATTTTGTGGGTAGGGCAAGAGACCTGCATTTATGATTTTTTTTGAGTATATAAAGACAAGTAATTCAAAACTGTTAGAAATGGGATATATTGGATCTTGTGGTGTTTCCTGACTATTGAAAAATCATGTTGCTTTCTTGAGTATAGTGTTAGATCAGAAATGTACTGATAGGCTTGTATAGTTAACCCTCATATAGGTAGCTCCAAAACCTACCTGTTTAGAAAAGTCAAATAAGTTATAAGAATTCTCTTATATTAAAAATCATACTTACTCTCGAAGATGGCAAATGTCAGGCATAAAACGTCAATTTAAACTTTCTTGAACGAATATTTGGATTGAAAGTGATGGAAATTGTCCTTCTGCCTTGGGGAAATTAGTAATATAAAAAATTAGCTATGTAGTGATCTCAAAAAGGCTACTGATTATGTACAAGAATTATCTGGTTCATTGTGTGCTATAGAAATAAAAAGATCTTGGGCGCCTGGATGGCTCAGTGGGTTGAGCCGCTGCCTTCGGCTCAGGTCATGATCTCAGGGTCCTGGGATCGAGTCCCGCTTCGGGCTCTCTGCTCAGCAGGGAGCCTGCTTCCCTCTCTCTCTCTGCCTGCCTCTCCATCTACTTGTGATTTCTCTCTGTCAAATAAATAAATAAAATCTTTAAAAAAAAAAAAAAGAAATAAAAAGATCTTGAGCAAAGTATTGTGCTCTGAATCAGAGAATGTTGCTTTAGATTCCAGCTCTCAGCCTGGAGATTAAGAGTCACTGCGACTTTGAACTGTTCTGTTTCTGAATATTTTAGATAAATTGTATGACTTGAATAGTATCTACAGATAAAATAGTAGATAAAATAAAATGTGGTATGATATCTGTATTTTTAATTTTTTGAGAATCTTCCATTTTGTTTTCCATAGTGGCTGTACCAGTTTACAAAACCACCAACAGTGTACAAGGTTCCATTTTCTCCATATCCTCACCAATACCTGTTATTTCTCAGTTTTTTGATACTAGCCATTCTGACTGCTATAAGGTGATATATCTCACTGTGGTTTTGATTTGCATTTCTCTGATGACTAGTGATATTCATGTTCAGAACTACCAGTTTCCTTTTTCTTAAGAGCACTACCAGGCCTAGAAAATTAGCCAAACAAACAAACAAAAACCCAAAACACAATAACAGAACAAAACTTATTCAAGATACTGTTTTAGAAATGGAACCTTTTAAAATAAAATAGCATTTAAGTATTTAATTTTAGATATTTGATGTATGGGCATATTAAGAGATTATGACTCAGTTGAAGTGGTTTTAGTTATACTAAAGTACACCTCTTTGCTCTAATTTTTTTTCTCTTGTAACATCTTCTATTCATTATATTATACTAATTTCATTCTGATTTCCTAAGAATTTCTAGCCCTTTAGAACAAAGGAGACAGCTATTTGGAGAAAATTCTTCATGACTCTTTTGTGTTTCTGTTCATATTCTGAGCGGAAGCATTGACAGCTTTTTGTTGGGGACTGTCTTTTCAAGGAAATTTGTATACCAAACATCCTAGAAAGATAGAAATAGTGTTTTCCTAAGGAAAACAGGTTATAGATTTCTTTGCTGTCCAGGATAATAAAGGTAATCCCTTTGGGGAAAAGATAGGGCACATTAGCTTATAAACCCCTTGAAAGATTTGGGTTTCATAAGCTCATCTTTCTTTTCCTGTACAAACGTACTCTGTGTGCGGGCATCACTGGCTCACCTTGTGTTGCCTTTTAAGGATTAGGGCTCGGAACCAGAACAAATGATGATACTCTGGCTCCTGCTGTTGTTTTGAGTAGTAAGCTGTTCTTTGTCTCTGAACCAGTAGTGTCATATCTTCTGCCAGGATTATCTGATGCAGAGTTGCCAAATACCACTAACACAACTTATTGGTAAAATAAAACTGAGTTTATTGTTTATTGCTGTGAAGGAGAATACCATCTTCAGAAGGCTTTGGTGATATCGTAGTGGGGCAAAGCCAAGGTCAAAATTTGAGAATTTGAAGTTTGGTTTGAGTCTTAAGTTGTGGTGATTGGGCTTGATTGGGATTGAATACCATAATAGTTTAGAATTGGTAGAAACAGCAAAGCAAGGATTTAAAAATTGTTGATGCTTCTTGTTGAAGAGATGATGGGTTTTTCCTGAAGCTTCTGAAATGAACAATCAAGTTATATTCATGCAAGAGTCTCCTGGAATAGTAGAGTTATGCTAATGAGAATGCTGGACTAATAAAGTCTCGTTAATATATACCAGAAGATTTGCATGTAGATATATTAGCTTCTTAGGGCTGCTGTAATAAATTGCCACACCCTTATGTCTTAAAACAATAGGCTCTTTTCTCTTCCAACTTTTGGTATTTACAAGCAGTCCTTAGTGTTTTTTGTTTCCTGGCAGCGTAACTCTAATCTCTACCTCCATCTTCACAAGGTGGTCTTCCCTCTGTATCTGTAACCCAAATTTCCCTCTTCCTATAGGGACTCCAGTCACTGGATTAGGGCCCACCTTAATCCACTATTACTTCATGTTACCTTGATTATATCTGCAAAGACCCTATTTCCAAATAAGGTCACATTGACAATGAATGACTTTTGGGGGGACACTATTCCCCAAGTACAAGGATGCAAGGGAGCATGTGGTTTCAGTCATCAGTATCTAGTGTGGCTAGATGATTTTGTTTCTCAGTATCCAGGACACTGTGGCTGGCTGATTGCTTAGCATGCATGTAGGATAAAATCTCAGACTCTTCAGAGTTCTTGACAAAAGGATGATGTAGTGGAAAGAATACCAGTATGGAAATCAAGTTGCCTTGGTTCTAATTTGTGCCCTGCTATTAAATAGCTTGAGAAAGTTACTGTCTTCTCCAGCTTTTAGTTTCTCAATGGGTATAATGGGGAGGTCTGGAAGAAAAGAGGAATGGACCAAATGATCTATCTGTATGGGCCTTTGTAGGTCTCGGATTCTGAAATTTGTTAATTGTTGAGTTTCTGCTATATACCATGCTGACAGTAGTTTTGATAGAGTGACAAAATTTAAAAAGGAAGTAGAGAATGATTTAAATGCTTATATGATAAATTCTGACTTGTGAATGTGGCCTTGTTTACGTTTTGCTTACTTGGGTGAAGACCACTCATGAAGATAGTAAGTAAACATGAAGTTAGTCCTGATCTCTCTGATTTAACCATATTTTGTTTTTCAATTTGAATAATATATTTGGAATAGAGACATTTTTGAGGTCAGTTAATTCACTTGAAGTTAGAAAAATGTATCGTTGCTGCACTCTCTCAGCTGAGTTCAGAAAATGAAATAATCTTTTTTCAAGTGAACATGAGAGGGTAGATCTCCCTTCATTGCACACATTGCTCTATTATAATATTCCTGCAGTCAAGGGATCTGAGAAACATTTCTCCTAGAGAATGGTAATAGACTAATGAGGTGGAGCCTGGTCCAAGAGTTCTAGGTGTAAGTGATTCTTCTTACATTGGATTTTTTAACATTTTAAATAGCTCACTGCAGTGTTGTTTGAATTCTGTCTCCGAATGTTGAAAATACATAATAGTTACGTCATTAACATTTTGTGGATACTTATGAGGAAATTTTTTGGTAATACTAAAACCATGTGTGGTTGTATCTGTGCTTGTTCTTTTCAAGGTACAAATTAATAATGTCTATGTATTGGTGGTAAGTATAAATACAGGTTGAACCAACATCTTTGGATTTGCATTAAAAGTGACTGAAGTAGAAGAAAATGGATTTTTGATTCATCCCATATGGTAGAATTTCAGACCCATCTTTTGTGAAACCCTGGAAATCTCTCAACACTTGAATTTAAGGATCTTCCAGCATATAGCTCTTTAATTACAGAAAAATTTTCCCAGGACCCTGTTTTCAGGGTTGGTTATTTGGGTTATTCAGAGATGATCACCAGAAACTGCAACAATGGTGATTTCTTTTTTTTCCTCTCTTCTTTTCTTTTGTTTTTAGTTTTAGAAGAATATTAGAATATAAAATTTGCAATAATACATAGCAGTACTTGAAATAAAATACGTTAAAAAGGGGGTTCCTCAGTGGTCAGTTTGTTAAGCATCTAATTCTTGATTTCGGCCCAGGTCATGAATTCAGGATCTTGAAATGGAGGCAGACATGCCACCTGCTGTTGGGCTCCATGCTTCGTGCAGAGTCTGCTTGAGATTCTCTCCCTTTCTCTCTGCCCTTCTCCCCTGCTTACATACAAGCGCATGCTCTCTCTCTTAAATAAATCAATCTTTGAAAAAATAGGTTAAAATGATCATAATTAAAAACTAATAAAGTATAGATGCTATAATTATGGTAATAAAAATACATACCTTCTGTATCAGATTTTCTGTTCACATTTCCATCCTTCAATGAAAAGAGAAGGAGAATGTTTTTTTAATGTGCTGTCCACATCAGTGAAAATAACTTGACCTTTAAGACGCCAAGATTTTGGGCTCCTGGGTGGCTCAGTCAGTTAAGCTACTGCCTTCAGCTCAGGCCATGATCCCAGAGTCCTGGGATCAAGCCCTGCCTTGGGCTCCCAGCTCCACAGGGAGTCTGCTTCTCCCTCTGACCTTCCATCCTCTCATGCCCTCTCTTACTTGCTCTCTCAAATAAATAAAGTCTTAAAAAAAAAACAAAAAAAACAAGATTTTTTTGACTTGTGGGCCATTCTGATGAATCCTGGAAGGCTTTTTTTGAGAGGTGTGGGTGGATATGGTCGCTGATGATTCACGTTTTTATTCAACTTACTTGGATTTTCCTCCTCATTTTAGACCTTGAAGTTGGTTTGCTAATATTTAGCAAGATAAAGTTTCTTCTTCTTGTAAGAAATTTTTTTCTAGTTTCAGAGAATTTTGAATTGGCAAAGAGTAGAAAGTAGGGTATGGATATGTTTGATTTATTTTATGGTTTGGAATCTTCACTTTCTGTGTAGTGTTTATTTTGTTGGATTCACATATGCTTGAGAAATTAAAGAATTCTCCTCCCCCAACCCCCAACCAGCTACTTCTGTAGTTTCATAGGAAAAAAAAAAAGAAAAAAGGGAAAGAAGGAAAATCATGATCATGTTAAACACATTTTTTTCCCTTCTTCTTAAATACCTATTCTAAATTAATGGACTCTTGTGCTGGTTGTTTAGTTGAAGGTTTTTTGATTGATTGATTTGTCAGAGAGAGAGAGCACAAGTAGGGGGAGCAGCAGGCAGAGGGAGAAGCAGGCTCCCCACCGAGCAAGGAGCCCAGTGGAGGAATTGATCCCAGGACCCTGGGATCATGACCTGAGCTAAAGGCAGGTGCTTACCCAACTGAGTCACCCAGGCATCCCCCCCCCCTTTTTTAAAATAGATTTTATTTTTTGGAGTAGTTTTACCTGTAGAGAAAATACAACAGGAAGTACAGAGTTCCCTTATATCCTATAGTCTTGTTATAATTGCTTATTACTACCAGGTATTTTTTCCCTTACAGTTCTTTGGGATTTTTTATGTAGATCATACTGTCTGTGAACAGAGATAGTTGTATTTTTTCCTTCCTACTTTATATAATTTATATCCTTTCTTGTTTTACTGCATTAGCTAGGGTGTCCAATATGATATGAATAGGAATGGTGAGAGGGAAAATCTTAGAGGGAAAGTATCTAGTTTTTAACTATTAAGAATGGTATTTGCTGTGGGGTTTTTGTAGATTTTATTAGCCTGAGGGATTTCCCTTGTACTTCTCTTTGCTGAGTTTTTATCATAAATGGGTGTTGAATTTTATCAAATTCTTTCTCTGCAGGTATCAATATCACATGACTTTTCTTGTACAGTGTGTTGATGTGTGATGGATTACATTAAAAAACTGATTTTCAAATGCTGAACTTGATTTATATATTTAGAATAAATCTTATTTGGTTGTGTGTATAATTTGACTTGCTGATATTTTTTGAGGATTTTTTGCATCTCTGTCCATGAGAGATATTTGTTTGTAGTTTTCCTTTCTTGTAATGTTGTTTGGGTTTAGTATTAGAGTAATGCTGGATTCATAGAACAAATTAGAAAGTGCTCCCTCTTCTTTCTTTAACAGACTGCAGAGAAATGGTATTTCCTATTTCTTAAGTGTTTGGTAGAATTCATCAGAGAAAATATCTGGGTATGGAGCTTTCTGCTTTGGAATATTGGTAATTATTTATTTAATTTCTTAGATTAGTATAGGGTTATTTGTGTGATCTGTGTCTTCCTTGTGTGAGCTTTGGTAGATTGTCTTTAAAAGAATTGTTCCATTTCATCTAAGTTGTCAAATGTACGGGCCTTGAATTATTTATAATATTGCTTTATTAGCCTTTTAATGTGAATAGGATCACTAGTGATGGGCCCTTTCTGATATTTCTGATATTACTAATCTGTTTCTTCTCTCCTTTTTTCCTGACAAGGGGTTTATCCATTTTATTGATCTTTGAAAAAAAAACAGCTTTTACTTTTGTTGCCTTTTCTCTTTTATTTACATATTTTCAGTTCCATGGATTTCTGCTTCCAATTTTTATTATTTCTTTTCTTGTGCTTATTTTGGATTTTATTTGCCCTTCTTTCTCAATTTCCTATGGCAGAAGCTTGAATGATTGATTTTAACTCCTTCTATTATTTTAATATATAACTCCCGAGCTATAAAAATTTTCTCAGGAAGAAAAAATACAATAGTATGTTTACTGCATTCCACAAATACTTTTGTTTTATTTTCATTTTTACTTAAAGTATTAATTTCTTGAGACTTTCTTTTGACTCATACTAGTATTGTGTGTTATTTAATTTCCAAATATTTGGGTATTTTCTAACTATCTTTTTGTTACTAATTTTTAGTTTAATTCCATTGTAGTCTGAAAGCATACTTTGTATGATTAAGGTGTGTTTTCTGGCCCAGAATATAGTCTATCTTGAAAAATGCTCTATTTGAGCTTGAGAAGAATGTGTATACTGCTATTGTGGAATAAAAGAGTCTGTAGGTGTCAATTAGATCCAGTTGATTGATGATGCTATTCAGTTTTACAATATTCTTACTGATTTTATGTGTACTGGTTCTGTCAATTACTGACTAGAGGGGTGTTAAAGTCTCCAAATATAATAGTGAATTCATGTGTTTCTCTTTGCAGTTTACTAGTTTTTACATCATTTATTTTGATTTACAGTTGCTAGTTGCATACATATAAAGGAAGTTATATCTTCTTGGTGAATTAACCCTTTGACATTGGGTAATGCCCATCCCTTATCATTGGCTGACAGTCTCTGTCTTTTAGTTGATGTATTTAGACCATTGATGTTTAAAGTAATTATTTGTATACTTGGATTAATATCTACCATATTTTTAAACTGCTTTCTATTCCATGCCCTTGCTGTTTTTTCTTTCTTTTTTTTGGTCTTCTATTCTGTTTCTGCTTTCTCTTGTTTCATTTGAACATTTCATATGATTTTATTTTTTTATCATATCTTATATATCATTATACTTACTGTAAAATTTTTTAGTGGTTGCCCTGGAGTTTGTAATTACACATTTACAACTAATCTTTGTTCACTTTCAAATAATAATATACCACTTCATGGGTAGTGCAGGTACCTTACCTTATCATAGATTATTCCCAATTCCTTTCTCCTATCCCTTATAATATTGCTGTCATTCATTTCATTTATCTATAAGCTGTGATCACTGAATATATTATGCTATTGTTATTTTTAACAAGTTGTTATTTGTTAGATCAAGAATAAAAAATAAGATTTAATTTTATCTTCATTGCTTCTCTAATGCTTTTCATTTTTTAATGTAATCCACATTTTCTGACATTTTGTAATTTGTACAAAATTACAATGCTTTATAATTTTCCTTCCCTCTGAAAAACTTTTTATTTTTATTTTTTATTTATTTTTTAAGTATTTATTTGAGAGAGAGAGATTAAGAGAGAGAGAGAGAGCACAAGAGTGGGGATGGGGCAGGGTAGACAGGGAGATGCAGACTCCCTGGTGAGTAGGGACACCAATACAGACTTGATCCCATGACCCTGGGATCATGATATGAGTCAAAAGCAGACACTTAACTGACTGAGCCACCCAGCATCCCTGAAGAATTTTTAAACATTTCTTGCAAGGAAGGTGAGGAGGCCTTCAGTTCCCTCAATTTTTATTGGTCAGATAAAGCCTGTATTTCCATTTCACTTTTGAAGGATAATTGTGATAGGTACAGAATTCTGGATTGGTGGGTTTTCTTTTAACACTTTAAATTTTTCACTCTGCTCACTTTGCTTGCATGGTTCTGAAGAGAAAGTTTGACA